>NC_056732.1:530225180-530392680 GCF_019279795.1 Protopterus annectens
TTAGCACTGGCAGTAGTCCTTTCTGAATCAAAGCCTTAGCATTATTTGGTTCCTAAATGTTAACTTGTGAAAAACAAAAACAAAAAAAAATAGAATAAACATAGTTTCTTAATCATATTAATCCAATATGGAGGGGAATTGTTGTCTAGTATTATTTATACTTTAAAATATAATTTAATCCTGGTTGATAAAAAAATTATTTTAATGGAATAAATTATCCTCAGTACCTTTTCTTCTCTTGCAAGAATAGCTTATGTTTGTAAAGGCTGAGGACTGACTGCTTTCATGTCAGTGCAATGTGATAATTCTTGGCTATTTACATTGCTGTCTGTATTTGCATTTGTAATATGCATGGAGATTTGTGTTACATTTTAATATTATTTGCTTTGGCCACAGTGAATATAAAGTACTGGTCATTCTGACACAAGTGTGAGTATCTGTGTTTGCCTTCATTGCTAATTTCAGACATAATTCAGTACAAAGTTTTTATATCTTAGAGCAACTTGCATGACACACATAATCTTGTAAGTTGTACTTATCTGTCTTTGCACTGATGCATAGTGAGTCTAGTGCTTTAATTTCCATACCTTTCAATGGGTACAGATGCTTAGGGAGTAGAGGTGTATGGGTGGTATTTTAACATTTTTGTCTGTCTGCCATTTACTTGGTAATTATGTCCTGCTCAACCTATGAACGTACAGTGGGATTTGTTACCATAACTTCTTTGCTTTTAAATATATATCCTCAAGCACCTTTTTTAACACTTCTCTAACATTTTATTTAACAAGAACTTATCTGTCAGCTTTGTGTCACAACTACTGGCTTGTTTTTTCTTATCAGTGTTGTAGTGTTTTTATTGTTTCCTAAGCACATCTGACAGGATCCACAATAAGAAGCTGATCCCCAATCCACCAAACAAAAACTTCTTCACTTAAATATATTAACCCCATGGTTGCACTACTCTGAGGAAAAGAGAACAACCTTGCATGACTGAAATCATTAACTGCATGAACTATAATCTAACAGTAAACACTATGAAACAGAAAATAACGTCAGTGAATATTGGACTTTGGGAAATCGGACTGGGGAGATGATGGCCATTTAGAAATCTGGCAACCACATGCAGAATATCTTGATCACAGGCTTTTATCAGCTTTAGTTGTCCCTGTTCTCTTTAATGTGTGCTGACTTGGCAGGAACTTGACTGTTCTTTGACTGATTTTGATATGCCAAATTGGGGGTATACCACTGCTGTGGAGTCATAGAGTTTATACTGACTTTAACTGGAGAAGCTTATATTCTAAGAAGTCTGTTGTAGTTTTTATCCTGTCATTGAGCTATTTTGCATTGATTTATCCACATTTAAAAACATTGCTCTGATTCATCTGGTCTTGAAACTTCACCGATGTTTTCAACATGTACATATCCATGCTGATCTAGGTATTAATTTCAAGTTCCAAAAGTACAATTTTCTCTTTCTAGTGGCAGTTTATACAGAGACCATAAGCATAAGTTCATAATTTTATGTACACCTTGACTCCAGTGATTCCCATTTCCATCACATATATGGCTTAGCTCAGAATCTCCTTTGAAATTAGCATTTATTTATCAGACTTTTATATAGCCAGTGCCAACCTACATAAAATTTGTTACTGCATTGTCACTCATTTCTGTGATTGTTTCATCCATTGTTTGGCCTGACACAATCTGCTGCTATCCACACTGTAACTTTAATATGTTAGTACTTTATTGTGGTTGGAGCTCATCATCTTGCTGTTTTATAAGGTGAATCTATGAAAGGCACTTCATCTCTTACTCCACAATTTCATGTCACCTCTTTGGGATTTGTAAAATATGCAGCCCTATGGGGCTGGCTTGGAAACACAACAATGACTGAGGCACATGCTACCTGTTAATGCATTCTAAGTAGACCATGTCTAGACTGGTTACAGTGAAATTTAGCTACTCTAAAGTGAAACTACCTTCAGGAGTCCAGGCACTTTTCTTCTGCATATAATACCCAGGCAATATAATTTTCATTACAGGCCAATAGCTGCCACTGTAGTCTGTTGGTTCCATATAGGATGCTGTGTTCTAATGCCAGGCCACTTCTTAACGAGACTGTCATTATTTTAATCTGTGCATAACACTGGCTTTGTATTTCTGGATAAGACTTGGGGCAGTTCAAGCTTTGGCCCTCATTTTGCAGCCTTAGAGCATATAGAAGTCTTAGGTATTCAGTGTCCTAAACATAACCTAATTAGAGGGATAGCAAAATGCTTCAAGATGGAGCTAAGTGTAGTCTAAGCTCTTTGTTAAAGCATGAGCTTTTTTTGAATGTGCTATGGGAGGGGAGCAAGTTGGTGTTTCCTGTATATTTACTTTAATCACATGTATTATGAAAAGGTTTGGATTTGGTCTGATTGTTCACACAGACATTCTTTGGACTTTGTGTTTCAGCTTGATGTAGTCACTTTGGGTCTGGGGATAGAAAAAGTATCAGGGTAAGATCATGATCTTCCTCACTTCCTCCTCTAGTTACCCTGCTATTGTTGAACTGATTAAGTAGGCTCCATCAAGCTGGAAGCACTCCTCCGAGCACAAAATATGCAGTATTCCTGGGCATTAATTCTCCAGACAGGATTTGGAAAGAATATGAAGTTGTTAACTTTGCAGAATTTCTGCAAATGCATCTATGTTTGTGTTTCACTACTTGTGGGATGGAATTTAAATCAACCATCTGCTTATGACTTGCTTATACATTATAAGGAATTCATGCATTTGCCCATAAGTTTGGGTTTTTGGCTGGACCCCGAGGTAAACAAACTACTTATATCTTGCTTGGACATACCTGGTTAATTTGTTATTAGACTTTCTCACTAGTCTAAGAGAACTAGTATTTTATAGCATTTTAAATGATGCTTTGATTATGCCAAATGCTAGAAGTTCAGCCATGGAGTTAGCATTCTAGACAGTTACTGGCTATCGCAAACCTTTTTGCAAGGAAGGTTATCATGAAAGTAGAGGGTATGCAATGTGGATCCTTTCTAGAATCTCCCAATCTCTGAGAAATACCCTGCTTTGGTTTCAGGGCACAACAGAGCAATGAGACTGCACTTACCTGAGTGACTAATGATCTGCTAGTTGTTAGGAATTAATGATTTTAACTATTATTTATCATTGTTGATCTCTCTCCTGCTTACAACATAGTTGATCAACTGCATAACCAGACCAGTAATTTGAAGGCCACAGCTCCACTGTTTTCCTATAATCCCTTTTTGGCTATCATGCTGGTACTAGCACTGCCCAGGTTAATGTTTGAATTGTGTTGGATGTGGTCCTTTGGTTAAGTAGACTGTGAAGCTCACTACACTCTCAGTTTAGTGAATGCATTTCAGGGGCAAGCTTTAGGTGATGCCTCAAGATGTAGTGTTTTTCACAAAGCTCAGTGGGGCACTCTCTAACCAGCTCTTATTCTGGTTCTTAGAACATGTTTTGCACAGCTGCCATTTTTAGTGAGCTCATGTTGTAGCCCCTAACTTCAGTGGCATAGCTATAGTGGGGCAATGGGGGCAATTGCCCTAGCAGCAAAATGTTAGGGGGCACAATCAGACTTTAGTACAATACCAGCATTGAGATATTAATGCCAGTATTGCATTTGTGGTCAGAACTGAAGCATTCCTTTAGTACTATGTGTTTGACATACACTGTAGAACTGACCTCCTCCTTCTACCCCTGACCTACAGAATCTTTAAATTACACAAACTATAGTTAGCTTTCTAGCACACAGGCCTACTGCATACTTCCTAAGATCCCATGCCAAAGATGCCATCATATTCAACTGAGCTACAAGCCTTCTAACCACTTTAGTTCATTCCTTCTCCATTAAAGATCCCAGGGTATGGTATGCCCTCCAATCCCTTCATCAAGCACTCTGAAATTAAACCAGTTTTTGGATTGAGTATTGAATAAAGAGGGCCTTGTTTCTGCTTTACGTCTCCTGGCTGAAAACTGTATATTCTTATGACTTCCTTACTCCCACTGCTTAATAGCAAACCATGCTAATTTTATTGTTAAGAATTTTTATTTTGATGAATGTTTGTAATAGTATTCTCAGCATCAAATTACTTACTTATTACTGCCTTGCATAAACTTGATCTTGTAACTTAATGTTAGCTTTGGAACTCCTTATATTTTGTTTTTAATGCATTGTAAGAACTGACAGATTGCTCCATCTTATAAAACAATATTTGAATATCCTCTAAACTTTTTCTTATAACACAAGGGACCAGATTCATGAAGGCTTGCACAGAGTCTAAGAGTAGAGTAAGACTCCATGCAGCCAACATGTCTGCCGAGCAATCCAGGAATAGCCGGCAGGGGCTTGCAAGAGAGCTCCTCAAACTCCTCTTACACGGACAGGGCTAGGATATGCAAATTACCTCATTTGCTGCAGAAAGTTATGCACATGAGGTAAATTTGCGATCCAGGAAACCCTAACCTGTCCGAGTAAGAGTAGTGTTAATTGCAGAAATGTACTCGGTTGTCAACGGAGTACCGTTCTGCAAATAGCAAAAACGGAGCCGTGACAGCTCCAAATAAAGGATGCATCCAGTTGAGGAAGCATGCCAATGGCAAAATATACGGCCATTGGCAATTCTACCTGTTGCAAAAAAAAAAAATAATAATATTTTTTTTACCTCGATCTCCAAAGTTTAAGCGTAGCGCAGCATCGCGCAAAAGTGCTGCGCTGTCAACCCCCCCAAAAAAGTAAAAGCCAAAAATAGGCATTTTATTATAAATATACATCTGCCATGCAAGTGAATGTCAGGCTGAAGACAACATGGCTACTGAGTAGAGGTTGCTAAGGGGGGAAGCTCAGTCTAAGAGATGTAACCAAGCATTAGTAAGCAATCCTATGCAAATGAGGGTAAGGATAGTGAATCCCAATTTTACATGGCATATGAGCAAAGTCCGTGGAGTGTAAGAGTAGGACAAGGGGAGTATCAGAGTAGAAGATAGGTGACATAATGAGGGGGGTATGTATGAAAGAATGTAAGCTCATTGGAGCAGAGTGGCATGTGTTTGCTGTCAATTACCCATCACTGGAAGAGGCGTGTCAACAGGTATCCTAGCTAAAGGCAATAAATTGAAGGGGTATGTCGTGGACAACACTAAAGTTTCTTGTAGAAGTGCCTGCAACATGTATGCGCGTGTGTGCGTGCCTGTAAAACCGAGTAAGCATGTGTGCGCGTGTGTGCGCCTGTGTGCGCGCGTTTAAGCTGGAGTAAACAAGTGTAAGGTTGTTGAAACCTGTGTAAGTGTGTTTGCGCCTGCGTGCATGTGTTTAAGCCGGACTCAGCAAGTATTAGGCCGTGTAAGCATGTGTGCGTGCGTGTGAGCTTGTGTGCGCGTGTTTGCACTTGTTTGCATGGCGTTGCCCCCTGTGGAAACAGAAAGGGAAAAGGAAGCACAGCAAATAGTAGGAAGTTAACCAAGAAGTAGCAGATCTAGCAGGTGAAACAAATCAGAATCAGCCAATTACACAGGCAGTACACTAGCCCAGCCCAGCACTTAAAACTCTGCAAACAACTTTCCACTATGTTTTTCTCAGAGACACTGCAACACTGCAGTAAGCTAATAGAAGTGAAAACTGAAAAAGCTTTACTGAAACAAAGAAATGTTAGGGGCTGCCATTGCTGTTATAAGGCGACATATGCAACATGCTGAGGGTGGTGACAATGCGAATGCTGCTGAGCAACCCACAGTGAGGAGACGGGGAAGAGTGTACAGGCCCAGGGTAACCTACCAGGGCTACATGAGCTGGAGATAGTGGATCGCTATAGAGTGGACAGAGACCTCATGCAGCAAATTGTTGAGCTGTTCAGGCCATGCCTCACACACAGAACCAACAGAGGGGAACCCATTCCAGTGGAAACCAAGGTATGTGTTGGCCTAAGAATACTAGCAACAGGTACCTTCTAGAGACCAACTGGTGATATGATGGGGATTTCACAGGCATCAGCATCCAGGGTACTGCACCAGTTCCTGAATGCCATGTCAGCACATGTCGGTGATCATGTATATTTCCCCAATTCCCGTGAGGTATTGGCCAGCAATATGCATCTTTTCCAGCAAATAGCGGAATACCCTGAGGTAGTGGGTGCAATAGACTGCACGCACATATGCATCAAAGCACCAGCTGGTGAGTGAGCTAGGGTCTACTTTAACCGCAAGGGTGTCCCCTCCATCAACTGCCAGGTCGTGTGTGATGTCCAGGGCATAATAATGAATGTGTGTGCTGGCTGCCCTGGAAGCTACCATGATTCCCATATCTGGCATCTGACACAGCTGTACCAGACATTTGCCAATGGGGACATCCCTCATGGTCACCTAGTGGGAGATGCTGGATATGCACTGGAGCCGTGGCTGATGACACCCATCAGAAATGCACACACACCTGAACAGGAATGCCATAATGAGGCACACGCACAAACACGAAATGTAATCGAGCATGAGTTTGGGCTGCTCAATTCACGGTTCCGGTGCCTGGACACATCTGGTGGAGCCTTGCAGTACTCACCAACTACATGTACCCAAATAGTCATGGTATGTGCTATGCTACATAATATGATCCTGCTAAAATAGCTGCAGCAGGAGCAGCATAGGGCTGGGCCAAACAGCCCCCCCACCATTGCCAAGGCCATCACAGGCAGAGTGTGACTCGGAGGAGGAACAACCTGAGCCTGCCCCAGTAGGCAGAAGGAGGTGTGCCCAGTATGCTTTGGCCTTGGCAAAGAGGCAACACATAGCATATACACTGGCTCAGTAGGAACCCTGGAAATGATACCTCTCTCTGACTCGCACATATAGTAAAAGGGATGCCCAACTTGACACTACCTGTTGTCAAACATGTATAGGGAGTGTAATATGTCCATCCGACATAGGCAGCCCTGCAGCACCACCTGAGGCATGATTGCCATGTTTTAAGCAATATAAAGCAGTGCTAAACAGCTTTAACCACTATTTAGTATATGTAAACAAAATTGCACACGCTAAGTAGCACAACTTTGGGCAATGTTGAGCAATATTGGGCAGCGTTCATCAATGTTGGTTAACATTGAGCAATGTTGTGCAGGTTTGGTCAAAGTTGGGCATAGTTGAGCAAAAGCAGGTAAACATGGTCATATTTGCTTTACTGTTCCTTAAGCAGTCTGGTCTGCCCAGTATGAAAATATGAAGCAGTGATAGCCCTCGAACCCAGGATACTGTGCACTATAATCACATTACTGAACCACTAAACCATGACAGTATTTCACTGGTCAGCCTGTATGAAGAAATGTTGATAAGTCTATGCAAAGTGTCTCCTGGAAACCCCGCAGGCACAGCATAATCCCTGTAGAGTTATGACACAAAGGTGAGCCCTGCAGTAAAAATACAACTCGATTTACAACACACATATAGTATAAATGTTAATATTGGGCGTGTTCACACACATCAACAAATGTAGTGGACTTCACACAGCAACATACTGAAAGTTCACACTGGGCATGCTCACACACTTGAATAAATGAGGCTAATGTCAGCCAACAACATACTGAAAGTCCAAACTGGGCATGCTCACACATTTAGGCCATGTCTGAGTACAGCAGTGGGCCACACATATTAGGCAGTTGCATGTGTTAACCCAGGAACCTCTCACAATTCACCAATCCTGACTTGTGCACACAGTGATATGACAACAGACACATATATAATATATTGGAACCCTGTCATAATCAAATATGTATTACAGATACTTAGGTTGGTCATAGAAAGTTGAAACGCAAAGAAAAAAAAACACGAAATCAGTATCATCAATAAACAATGTGCACTCCAAACACTATCCAGTCCAGGTCATGGAAAGATTATCTGCGAAGGAGTCCATACAGAACCATGACACTTCCTTCAGCTATGTCATAAATAGCAATGCACACTCATATATGTCCTGATTCAGGGCCAACTGTAAATGACTGACAATGCCAACATCCTGTCAGACAGGCCCATACATACATACTCACCTCCCACTGACAAAAGGCTCACTCATCATACCAGGAGATATCCCATGTAGAATGGGTAAACAGCTCCTTCCCAAGCTGAAAACATGGCATCAGTTGGATTACATTTTCCCCCTATATGTGTCATAAATGAACTGCAGAACAAACAGACCCTGCACCTGAACAGTCTGTTGAGCCTCACCCTCTCTACAGGATAGGAAACTGTTGAATGGGTTACAGCAACATATGGCACACTACACAAGTGTTGGTGCACAACAGACCATGGGAACTATAGTCTTATAAGCCGATGAAGTCTGATCTGCAAGGCCATGGAGTCCATCATGATTGAAGTCAGAAACATAGCTATTGGAAGCCTATAAACACACAACCCTACCAACTTTTGAATGATCATGGGCAGATCATGTTTCCCAAACCTGCTAGACTGTTTGCAAGGCAGCCACCCAGGACATACATCAATGAAATGAGCTACACACGTCCCACATACACTTTAAATAGGCCTTTTCCAACATCCCAGACACATGTCGTATCCACAAAATAAACAACCTGTGCATAAATATGTATTGTCATCGGATGGATTGGCAACTGTGCCACAGATAGATCACACAAGGTAAGAATGTGGAGTCCTGTTCAAGCTGGTAACACCTGCTGTCCCCCATGGCTCAGTCCTAGGATTGCATAAAACAAAGTGCACACACAGTACCATGTCTAGTCTGATGACGTCAGCATCCCATAAATATAGCAGTGGAAATAAAAACTCCCAATAAAGCATATATCATATCGTGTTAATGCGTATCTCTCCAGTATCATAACATAGTTAGGTAGGGGTTTGAATCCTGCAATTGCTGTGTGTGGGGGGTGTGTATGCTTCTGTGTGATTTCCTTTGAGAGTATTGCCCTTTTTGGAGACTAGGCAAACACCTTAAAAGTGTTACATTCCTGTTTGGCAAGTCTGATGATGTCAGCATCCTACAAATATAGCATTGGAAATGAAAACTCCCACTAAAGCATGTAGCGCGTCGTGTTAATGCGTATCTCTCTAGTATCATAACATAGTTAGGGAGGGGTTTGAATCCTGCAATTGCTGAGTGTGTGTGTGTGTGTGATACTGTTGGTCAATGTATTGTATGTTTAGCTTTTACTACTGTATGACATATCAGTATAACAACAGTATGTGCATTGCACACTTCAGGTATCTGTGTGGCAAATACATATATGTACATGTGACCTCAATTAGTTCATAGGTGTGAAGCCTGCATTCTACATGAATACATCTGTTACCTATGACAGATTGTGCTGCTGCTTCTCAGACCTTCGGTCACATATGTATGTTTGTGACAAGGCCAGCCACTGTAGTGATCTGTGGCCTAGGTCATCTGTGTCACACACACCCATGACAGTTTCTATAGAATAGTGTGAGTGAGGGTTCATGCCTTGGGTATATTTCAGACATGTTCAAACACAACAAAGTCTGTCAATAATGGACATTCATTATAGGTGTACAACAACTTTGTGGATATGCATACAGACCCGTTATTGGTTATGTGATACACTGGGGGACTTCAGAATACCTATGGAAATGTGAATACCAAAGGACAGATGACATAACACTTGGTCGTATGTACACATCGGTACCTGTTCTACATGTTTGGGGCTACTACCTATGTGGTACTGTCAAGATACAATGTTTAATAAATGTGGATGACTATGCTATATTTGGCTTACAGCTTTACAGCATGGGTTGGACAACAGGTATCTGTCTGTATGATACTCTTGTGGAGGATAAGTGTCTCATCCGGAGAATGCATTGTAGGCCACTGTATGCATTTCCAGATGTGGACAGACATATCCCTAGTGTGTTTGCTTGTATCTAAGAGGGCTATATGCCAAACAGGAGTGGTCCCAGGAATGGGTGGCGGTCAATACCACTGGTTACTGGTATAGTATAGTACCGGACGGATCCAACTGCTACTGAGTTACCTACATCTGTGTGTCAGTTGTCAAGACATCATCTAATGATTGGTTATAGTCAGGCTGTTGAGGTTGTGTCATCATCATCTTCTTTCGGCTGTTCCCATTAGGGGTCACCACAGCAGATCACCTGTTTCCATTTCTTCCTGTCCTCTGCATCTTGCTCTGTCACATCAACCACCTGCATGTCCTCTCTCACCACATCCATAAACCTTATCTTAGGCCTTCCTCTTTTCCTGTTACCTGGTAGCTTCATCCTTAGCATCTTTTTCCCAATATACTCTGCATCCCTCCTCAGCACATGTCCAAACCAACGTAATCGTGCCTCTCTGGCTTTGTCTCCAAACCTTCCAACCTGTGCTGACCCTCTAATATACTTATTCCTAATCCTGTCCACCCTCGTCACACCCAGTGCAAATCTTAACATCTTTAATTCTGACACATCAAGCTCAAACTCCTGCCTTTTTGTCAATGCCACTGTCTCCAATCCATATAACATAGCTGGTCTCACTACCCTCTTGTAGACCTTCCCTTTCACTTTTACAGGTACTCGTCTGTCACAAATCACTCGACACTCTTCTCCACCCACTCCATCCTGCCTGTACTCTCTTCTTCACCTCTCTTCCACACTCACCATTACTCTGAATTATTGACCCCAAGTATTTAAACTCATCCACCTTCGCCACCTCTACTCCTTGCATCCTCACCATTCCTCTATCCTCCCTCTCATTCACACACACATATATTCTGTCTTAGTCCTGCTGACCTTCATTCCTCTTCTCTCTAGAGCATATCTCCATCTCTCCAGGGTCTCCCACCTGTTCCCTACTCTCACTACAGATCACAATGTCATCTGCAAACATCATAGTCAAAGGGGACTCCTGTCTGATCTCGTCTGTCAACCTGTCCATCACCATTGCAAATAAGAAAGGGCTCAGAGCTGATCCTTGATGTAACCCCACCTCCACCTTAAACGCATCTGTCACTCCCACCGCAGACCTCATCGCTGTCACACTACCCTCGTACATATCCTGTACCACTCTTACATACTTTTCTGACAATCTTGACTTCCTCATACAATATCACAACTCCTCTCTAGGCACCCTGTCATATGCTTTCTCTAAGTATACAAAAACACAATGCAACTCCTTCTGACATTCTCTGTACTTCTCCATCAACACTCTCAGAGCAAAGATTGCATCTGTAGTGCTCTTTCCCGGCATGAAACCATACTGCTGATCACTAATCATCACGTCCCTTCTTAACCTTGCTTCCACTACTCTTTCCCATAAGTTCATGCTGTGACTGATCAATTTAATCCCTCTGTAGTTACTACAGCTCTGCACATCACCCTTATTCTTAAAAATCGGTACCAAAACACTTTTTCTCCATTCCTCAGGCATCCTCTCACTTTCCAAGATTTCATTAAACAATCTGGTTAAAAATTCCACTGCCATTTCACCTAAATGCCTCCATGCTTCCACAGGTATGTCATCTGGGCCAACAGCCTTTCCATTCTTCATTTTCTTCATAGCTATCCTTACTTCCTCCTTGCCAATCCATTGTACTTCATGATTCACTATCCCTACATCATCCAACCTCTCCCTCTCATTCTCTTCATTCATCAACCCTTCAAAGTACTCTTTACATCTCCTCAACACACTCTCCTCACTTGTGAGTATGTTTCCCTCATTATCCTTTATCACCTTTACCTGCTGCACATCTTTCCTAGCTCAGTCCCTCTGTCTAGCCAACCAGTACAGGTCCTTTTCTCCCTCCTTAGTGTCCAACCTTTCATACAACTCTTCATATGCCCTATCCTTAGCCTTCACCACCTCTCTCTTTGCCATGCACCTCATCTCCTTATACTCCTGTCTACTTTCTTCATCTCTCTGACAATCCCAATTCTTCTTTGCCAACCTCTTTCTCTGTATACTCTCCTGTACTTCCTCATTCCACCACGTCTCCTTGTCATCCTTCCTCTGTCCAGATGTGATACCAAGCACCTTTCTAGCCGTCTCCCTTACTAGCTCTGCTGTAGTTACCCAGCTATTTGGTAACACTTCACTACCACCCAGTGCCTGCCTTAACTCATTCCTGAACTCCACCTCACAATTACCCTTTTTCAATTTCCACCATTTGATCCTTGGTGCTGCCCTCACACTCCTCCTCCTCTTCTTGATCACCAGCATCATCCTAGAAACCACCATCCTATGCTGCCTAACTACACTTTCTCCGGTCACCACTTTACAGTCTCCAATCTCCTTCAAACTGGCCCTCCTACATAAGATATACTCCACCTGTGTGCATTTTCCTCCACTCTTGTATGTCACCCTATGCTCCTCCCTCTTGTTAAAATACGTATTCACCACAGCTATATCCATCCTTTTCGGAAAATCCACTACCATTTGACCTTCTGCATTCCTTTGTTTAACACCATACCTACCCATCACTTCCTCATCCCCTCTGTTCCCTTCACCAATATGCCCATTGAAATCTGCTCCAATCACCACTCTCTCACCCTTGGGTACAGTCCTCATCACTTCACTACCAGAATGTAAACCAATGACAGATAGTAACAGTATCACCCACAGCATAGTGTCAAACCATGTCATACAAACATGTGTACCCAAGTTAAAACATATGTGTATTAAAATGCATACTGGCCACCAATAGAAACAATGAAGTCTTGACACTGTGTAATACAGGGCATGTCACCCTTCCCATGTATCCACTATGCACGTATATGCAGACAGTGCACCTCCACCATGTTCACAAATGTACACCTGCAAATCTGTACTGCACACATCACACATGTACTGTCCACTCACCAACACATGCTGCTAGAGCTACACACATCAGCCAAGTGGCACATGGGCGGACAATACATTCTTGGAATTAACACTGTTGTAAACAATACTACATTGATAATCATAGCTTTAATGCATCATGCCTGCTCAGATATACCTACAGGGATATCATTACACTGTACTGTTGGCAACATGCTAACATTGCTACACTGTTATAAAGTCACCCTGTGCATCAGCACCATGTTAGCCTGTTCCTGCATCAATGTTACAGATGACAGGAGGTGGCACAGTTTCATCATATGCACAGGGTGTGTTGTTGGTTTGCCAGAGCCCGACATTGACCCATCCAATCGACGTGTGTGTGTGTGTGTGTGTGTGTGTGTGTGTGTGTGTGTGTGTGTGTGTGTGTGTGTGTGTGTGTGTGTGTGGGACAATAGTACAGCATGGGTCAATGTTGATGTAATGTGTGTGTGTATGTGTTAGCCCTAGGTGTTTGGATTATGTGTGTGTGTCTGTATGCACACAGTTCCACCATGTGGCTGCCATATACGGGAGGTTGTGGGACAGCCACAGACTGTACCTGCCAGGCTGTACAGATCACCGTCTCTGGCCACAGACACAGTACCTGTGCCTGGCAGGGGTGCAACGGACAGTATCAGGTACTAAGCCAGACTGGGTACTATCATCAGAGGCAGAGGGATGTTGACTGGACCCATGTCCCTGCTGGGACTGGCCAGAGCCACGTGCTTGTGGTCTTCTATGGCGGTCTATTGACAGCCCTGCTCCAACATTGCTGGGCCTGGTACTGCCACTACGGGAGCGGCTGTGACTTGTGTGTCATCCGTGATGACTGCCAGCCGATGATGTTGCTGGCATACATCCACATCGATGTCTCGGCCATCCTGCACTGTCCTGGAACATGGACATTACATTGCGGAGGACATCTAATGTCTCCCCTCAACATCTATCAATGACCTCAGTGTAGTGATGCACTGCATGTGCAAGGTCACGGATACTGTCATTGATAGCGGTGTTATGGGCCTTCTGTGCCCTCAGTCCCTGTCTGGTGTACCGTTCCATATGTGCCTGTGCCTGCATTATAGCCTGGAACATACCTGAGGTTGTAAGACCTGTGAGGGCACGTCTGCCAGGGGCATTATGACCAGCAGTACTCCCACGAGAACCCCTGGACATCTGCCTATGTGGTACCATTCCAGGAATCTTGGTATGGCTGCTGTGAGGGGTTGCATGTGCCATAGATACCACACTATCCTGGTCAATGCCTACTGTATGCTGTCCCTCAGCTAAGGCCATTGGTGATGAGGGATGTATTGGCAATATGAATGTGCGCATAGATGGTGTGGAAAGCTGTGTACTGTCGATTGGCGGAACAACGACAGACCCTGTCAAACCTGCCTGTGCCACAACACATGTTTCATCATCTCCACTATTTGGGGCAGTGTCTTTAGATTCCCTGCTGCACTCAACCAACACAACCTCAGCACCTGTGAGAGGTAGACAGGAAACACACTTTACAATCTGTACATGATGTTAGCACACATGCACACGTGCACACGTGCACACATGCACACTTGCACAGATGAACACATGCACACAAATACACTACTCACTAAAGTAGACACACACACACACACACATACACACAGACACACACACACACACACACACACACACACACACACACACACACACACACACACACACACACACCAACAGCAATCCAGAACATGCCCATTAGTGGTTGATGGTGGAGTACAGTTTCACAAGCCAAAGAGCACTTTCACATATATCAGCATGCAAGATGTGTGTTGCTCAACAGCATGCAGTGTGAGTGTAGAGAGTCCTTGTTAATAACAGTATACATGTGATTGATGCATGTGTGTTGTTCAATGATTGGTTTCACCCTGGAACACAATGTGTACATGGACACAACATTGCTGTGCAAGTATTAAATGCTTTTCAATGTCCTGTGCACCATCACTCACAGGTATACATACCATGGCTGGATGCACACAACTGTCAGGTGTATAGCAATGAATGCTATGTGTTGTACTGTAGTTACTGTAACTGTATGTAGTGTAGTGCCATGAGCCATCATCAGGCAGCATCATGTGGTCACTCAAGGCCACTAATGTGTGCCACACTGGCAACTATCTTGCTGTACCTGAACTGCAGCACTGTGGCTACATTAACCATTTCACAGGTAGTTGTTACATGGGTATGTAAGGTGTTCAATTGGGGGAATTGCCTAACATGAAAGTCTTGTTTGTTGAAGAGTTTTGCAACACCCCATGATAGGCCTCTACCCCTCAGGTATAGTATGTGTGCTGTGTGGATGACATTTGGGATACTGGAGTCTGACCTTACAGCAGGTGTCTACATACGCCATGTGTATCTTATTGACACGTACTGCGTATGACAAGGTGGTGTATGTCGTGTGCATGTGTATTGACTCTGCCTATACAATGTCCACTACAGTGTACCACAATTGTTTGGGATGCTCTGTGTATAGCATGTGTTTGAGGAAGCCACTCATGCTACTGGGATGTGCATAGTCCCACAGAAAACATGCAGAGCATGCATTATGTGTAGGTGTTGTACATGTGTAAATGGCCTAAAACCCACCTATGACATGCACATGTTATTCACCATATGACATGTAGAACACTCACCAGCATGGGTCTGCTGTCTTGCTGTCACACCAGAGGGACCTACAAGGATATGATTCAGTTTGTCAGTGTCAACAACTGTGGCATTGCTGCTGTGACTTTGCAATTTTACAGTAGTACAACGGTTGACAGTCACAGTCATACAGATTATGTTCAAAATTATCAGTATTGCACAACACCAGGCTCCACATCTTCCAAATACACAGTACACATCTGACATATGCATGTTCTAACAATCGAGCTAACAGTAGTCTACAGATATGGCATGTTACCTGCACGCTCCGAGTCAACTTGCTGGGTGACTCCGGCCTTCATGCTGACACATGTTTGTTGTAGTGGTTGGCCAGGAGCCACCATGCTGAGGAGCAGCTCTTCCACTCTGGTGAGGGGCGGATGTGATGCAACACCACCACCTGTGGCAAGCTGTTGTCTGCGGACATCAGAGGCATGCTGCCAGACATGTCTGATTAAATCACTGCAGTGATGGTGTACCTGCTCATAAGTCCGGTTATGCATGCCTACGTCATTAACCCGACAGACAACATCCTGCCACAGTGCAGTGCGCTCATGCTGGTCCTGGCTTGTTCTGGAGAACAGCAGGGTGTGATGTTGTAATAGTGTGGATATGATTAATTCCTCCTCTTCAGGGGAATAGGCAGGGTTGCGATGATGAGACATGTCCCTGGAAGAAAATAAAACAATTATTTTGAGCAAGTCTTGTGACACACTTAACATTCTAAAGTACAGATATCAATGAAATGCCATATATAGCAACCTATTGGCTGTCAGTAGATACACACTTTTAATACCACAGATCAGTGCTCAGCCCACAACTGCCTGACAGTGCCTGGCATGTTCTATATATTAAACCATGTTCTGCACAGCATCAAAGTGAAAACAGTATGTAAGACTATACAACAGCACATGGCACACTGTATGTGACACAATGTACCACCTAGCCACAGGAGGTATATATGAAGCTAATGCATACAGAAATTTGTCATCCATTGAAATGATTGTAAAGTACAGTTACAGTACTACCAGTATACCACACTACTTGTTGATAGCAAACCCCAAAGTAACATATGTGCACATTCATCAATATAGGTGGCATACTGCTGTACTACACTATACATGTTGCTAGATATGCACTTATA
Source organism: Protopterus annectens (assembly GCF_019279795.1). Lineage (NCBI taxonomy): Eukaryota > Metazoa > Chordata > Ceratodontiformes > Protopteridae > Protopterus > Protopterus annectens. The sequence goes on from NC_056732.1 coordinate 530,241,863, forward strand.
TCCTGTAACACACATACGACCCAGGCCATGTTACAGGCATACCCACACACACATCAGACATACCTACAAGACACAAAGGTATGGCAACCCAGATGAGCTTTACCTGTGTACCATACAGTACTGCGTGTCAGCACTTACAAAACCTTCTGCCTGAGGTATGTAATGTGTGGGGACTACAGGTAACAAACAAAACAGTGTTTCAAAGCAATGTGGATATACACCATACTGTGCTGTTTAGGCCTACAGCTTCAGGTAGTACTACAGTTCATACAGGATTTGTATTCACTAGTGTTAACAATCAATGAGCATACATGTACTGCTTTAGCCTACAATGGCACACTCCAGTCAACACCATGGGACTATGTCACACCGTATACCATACTGCTTTTGCTGCCTAGCAATAGCATACATATCTTTTGCGGGGATCAGAGCTAGAACACTACATACCATGATATAAACATTTACTCACTAGGCTATCACACATATACACAACGTTGACACATTCACCTACACATTCACCATCACACTCAGTCAACCTCACATAGCAATTAATGCAACATGTACATGCTTGTGTGTATCAGGTCAAAGGTAGCTCATAGGCTATTAGGCATAGGGCCTATAGAAGCCTAGCCATACGGTACCCTGCCCTTCAACACCCATCTAATTTAAGTTCATGTGCCCCTGTCATGCAGAGCCACAGAGGTGATTCCCGGGTTGTATTTCCTGTGTCACATCCATTCATCATGATTATTCATGACGACTGCTAATGAGGTCCTTTCTTTGCTATTGATAGGTAGTTAGTTCCAGGGTATGGTATGTGTCTGAGATGAGAATGTACCACTCCAGCATGTTCTGCTTTTTGATGTTACAAGGTTTAGATCAGTACAGTGTGTAGCTTGTAGGGATTTTGATCTGTTGACATGGAGCATGTCCAACACCTGTGGATTTGGCATAGCTTTGTATGTTAGGCAGCGGTTGGCTCTGGGTGTGTGGTATGCGACACAGTATAGCTGTGGTTTTGGAAGACAGTCTGCATAGGGCATCTGTTTGGGTCTGGTAATACTCTTTGTGGTGTTTGTGCCTGGCGTCTACACTTGCTGTAGATGTCTTCTGAGGTACATACCAAAAGGCCCATTGTACTCTATGATGGGTTTTATGACTGATGAGTAGAGTGGAACACTGACCTCTCATTCCACGTATGACACATCTTTTGTGATGACATGTGGACTGTGCACAGTTTACATGACTAGTGTGGCACTGTGATTATCGAAAGGGTCACTACTGTCCACCTGTGTCCCATGGTCTCTTATCACACCTTTGGTGTTGAGTAGACTACCACCTATGTGGTAGTTCATGGGTACAGGGTTTTTAACAAAAGGGATGGCAATACATTTACAACATTGAGCTTGAGCGTACATATAAACATCCATTGATGTACATATAGATTTACATGTAGGCACATATACAGTCCACCTTTCATGGTGGGAATATCAATTATGCAAGGGTTGAGAGAGATACAGTTATGTAATACTTTTGCACAGTCTTGTGCAGAATGCATTGAGGGTATTCTCAGGCCATGTATCTTTAGCAGGACTCCCTGTCTGGAAGACTATAAACTTAGCAAATCATACCTGCAGCGTTTAAACACCACATGTCATATACCACCACTGTATGCTGTCTTGTTTGCCACACACTACAACCTACATGAAAATATGCACATAACCTTCACCAACATATATATGTCCACCCTTCACAAACAGTTGCAGTATTTACCTTGCTCTATGCACATGTTAAGATGCTAATATATCTGACAGATAAATATCTCTACATATGTGTGTGCCATACACACACAAGGTACACACTGTTGTACGTCTGTAGACCTCACGGATGACCTGTTGGGCCTTGCTACAACATGAACAGTTGTCACATGTGTGCATAGCAGTAATATTACAGGGAGTATTTATAGCTTCTAATGCTATATTACTATACTAGCCTGGTACAACAGTTGCCAATGCTAAGCTACACATTATATGACTATCATGCATGTGTTACTCTGTCACATCCATGTTTATATAGCTGTTTGCACTACTCCCCCAGACAGCCATTATACACAGTACTGTACAGAACATAGATGACATGATCGGATGTTTGACATTAAATGCTGAGCTACATATGTCACAGTTATGTCCCACTGCACACAGCTACACACTAATTTGTCCATGGCAGTAGTCATGCATGGCATCAGTGCATACATACATACTGCTGCCACATATGCATGTTTCAAAGTATTTACAGTACTCTTCATAAACATCTACTACTTGCCGGTAATCACATTTCTGTCACATTCTTGTTTGTCACTTTCAGGTCCGTCTGGTTTTTTTTTTTTTTACAAATTTTTTTTTTTTTTGGTGTTGCCTAAGTAGAGATTGCTTCTACTTAATTCCCTTTGCTTATTAATTAAGTTTTTTTTTACTTAATTAATATATTTGGTTGCTGATTCACTCGAGTATTTTTACTCAATTAAACTTTTGTGTTATTAAGTAATAACTAGTATTCACTCATCCACAAGTTCTGTGAAGCTTTATCACGTGCAATGTAATGATTGCATGTGGGGATAGCAAGTACAGTCTGCTTTTATAGGTATCTGCACATGTGCATGTGATGACCTCTGCACCAATTGGTGCCCAGCATTTGGTAAATGCATACAGCCTGCTGTGTGGTAATTGCAGTACTCACTGTCATAGCAACCCAATACTATAAATTGCTAAGTTTTGTAGGCGTAGCCCTTTCAGATTTCCAGAGTGGGGCCCATGCTTGTTTGCTGTGTACACTGTTGTTTAAGTCAAAAGGTTGGTATACTTCTTATATCTGAAGCTAGAGGTGTAGACAGTGATGTACATGTTGTACTCAGACCTGACTGTTGCCACTTCCAGTACAGAGCTATCAGTGTAGAGTTTAACTCAGCCCTACAAATGCTTACACAAGATATATGTGAGTATGTAGTTTCTTTTCTACTTATGTAATTGACTGCCATACAAAAGTAGTTCTTGAGAAGTATTCTTTTGACACATGAACTGTTTGTGGACTGTTATACTGTGCATATTGATGTACTCACTTCTGCAGGGTTTGTGTATTTTTATTGTTGACATTAGCACAGGAGTCTCAGGTAAACTGGACAATTCCACTACTGAGTATGTCTACCAACATCATTGGTTGACCCTAAACACACGTATATTTAAAATATGGGGGGGGGTGCAGACATACAGAGAGCATTACGTCTTATTGTGTGACTGTTATCTTACTGGACTTAATGGATTGGTGTGTACCTGTTGGTTTATCAAGGCAGGTGGTCTGTCTGCATAGTTCCCAACTGTGAACCTATCCAGATGGTAGCCAGATGTTAGCCAGTTATTCTTTGTCTGTGCAACCTACAGGTGTTTTCAGCACTGGTACAATGGTATTGTTACAGTCAGTTGCTACCAGTACATGGCTAGATCCTTTGGTATTTCTGTGTTGTACTCCTACATAAGGATATGCTTGTGGAAGTCCTCACAAAGCTATTTGCAGAGTGTGTAACAGCAGATGAGCTGATATGCCTGTGTGTTTGTGCCTCTGCCAGGCCTATGAAACACTCAGATACATATTTGCTTGGAGTCAGGGATAGGTAGTTAAAAGTGAGGTACACCTTCCAACTAATACAGACAGTAAGTGTAGACTTGAGTGAAGCAGTGCATATGGATTAGTACTCCTTTTATGAAGTACAGGTGGTGTCTACTGTTATTATTGTGATTATTCATTGTGTAATACAACACCTCTCTGACTAACGTCAGTACTTTTCAGAGGGATTCAGAGGGACACAGCTAAAATATGTTTCACAATCAGGAAGTATGGCCTCTGCCCTAATCAGATATGCCAGTGTTTGTGCTGCTATGATACTGTGTGGGGGTTGTAAAGTGCCTCAATAACATTATTTGCTGCTAGAATGGCTGCTTCTCTTATCACAGTCATGTAATGCAATTCTACAACAATTGCTGGTAAAGATCCACAGAACAAGCTTTGTGTTATGGACTTCCTATTTTTCCTTTACATTCACTCATTGTTTTTCATGATATATTTATTTCAGCACCAAGTTATTGTATATCTGCTGTGGCTTAGTGGTACTCCTTGCAGGCAAGTGTGTCCAAGGTCTTGGGTTCAAGACTGACAGAGGTGCTTTATTTTGCTGCTGAACAGAACAAGGGCCCTGACATACAGAGTGATTAAGGCACTTTTAAGCAGTTGTAAGCGGGTTTGCGCGATGCTTAGCGATGCTAAGCCTAGCGCACATATGCGTACACTCGCTCAAACCCACTAACTACTGCTTAAAAGTGCTTACTCCCGCTAACCCCCGCACTAATTTCTTTGAAAGAAAAGAAAATGGGGAGATAGGAAAGTGGTGAAAAAGGGGGCACAAAGAGGGAAAGACAGTGGGGAAACAAGCTCAGGATGTGCAGGCTGGGTGTAGGGAAGGTCCATAGCTGCCCATTTCTTTACCAGCAACAGCTGTGCATATGTTACAAATTTGGAGTGAAATTTGAAACCTTCCACCCCGAGAGAGGGGTGAGGACAACAAAGTATGTTGTACAATTCTAATTATCAGTTTACATGTCCAGCAGACATGTGTGCGAAATGGGCAGCTATGTATGGGGCGTAATTTTTTTGTGGGAACAGATTGCCCTTTTTTTTTTTTTTTTTTTTTCAGGTGAGAGTGGAATGTGAGGTAGAGGAAGTTGGTATAGTTGGGGAGGTAGGTTGGGGAGGTAAACAGACAAGACAAACAAGACGCATACAGGGGCAGAGTATGACACATGGGGTGGGTGAACACAATTGATGGGGACGGATGTTTGGAAATCGCAAGCCCATGAGCCCACAGATGGTAACAGTGGGACTGAGATCCCCACCCACGGGCAGTCACCACTGCACCTTCACAGCTCCGGGGGTGGCTGTGCTGGGGGCTGCATAGGAGGGGCAGGCTCACCCATGAGTCGCGCCACTCTCGCCTCGAGCTGGCATAGGGGATCAGTGACTAAATGCTGGATCTCCCTACGCACTACAACCCGGACCCTTTGGAGTGTGACAGGTGGCCCTTCTCTGCCCACGCTTGCAGGTGGGGGATGAGCCCCATCCCCTGCAGCGCTTCCACCCAAAGGTGGCACAGGACCAATGGAGGAGGGTAGCATGGGCTGGGCACTGGACCTGCTGGTGCTAGGTGCAATCGCCAGCTGAGGAGGGACAGGTGGGTCCTCTGGGACTGGCCTTCCCATATGTTCTGTGATTAGGTGTGTTTAATTACAACATACACAACAGCATTTCAAATTAGTTATAACAGCATGCAGTAATACTCCCATTAACCCAACACACCAGGGTTCCAACAGTTGAACAGCAAGCATAACACATGCATATATTGAATGACAGTGGACATTACAACAGCATGCAGGTATGACTGGTGGCAACAGGCCACCAAGACTGTGGTGTTTGAACAGGGCACATGCATCAAAGAAAATGCAGATTTTTATAGAACAATAGGACATATGTCCCAACAAATGTTTTGAGATTAGACATACCCATTGAGGTGTGGAATTGCATTGTTTATGCTCATACAGTAGGGTGTAAAAAGAAACTTCAATTAACATCTTATAAGTACTTTTAATCTACACTACATTCCTATTGACTGCAGGTGTATATCCCCTACATGTATTATTACACTAGGCAACATGCATTAGATTGTGTAATAGGTTTGGCTAGCTCATTATATACCTGGCTTATATCTGACATACTAACTGTCCAGGATGCAGATGTTACTGCTACATAGTTATATTTTATTTTTATATTTATGTATCTACATATCTGGATGTGTTCACGTGACATTTTCAGTTAAATTTCTACAGAACCCTACATTTCAGGTAGCACACTCACATTTCTGGGGAACACCTTGACAAGCTACTCATGTGCCAGATTTACCTATGCATGACAGCCATTTACCGACTGTTGAGGACTGTATATATATGCTTCACAGCTACTGGCACTTCCTTCATCCACTTTATATGGGACTGCACAATTCTGGGTTGACAGCACTTAATACAACAGTACTATTTATTTAATGCAAGGGTACAACAACATTTCAAAGTAAGTGACACAGACACACTCCGAGTATTATACCTTTATTAATTACATTAAACACTCTTTTCTACAGGCTCTCTCCTTTATTTGATATTACAGTGCATACAGAAGACCTATTCAAGACATATTATACCTTTATTGATAGGTTACAACAATCTTTTTCAGGCTCGCTCACTTATTTTATATGACAGTGCATGCAGTGATAGTATTCCAGACTTATTTTACTTTTATTAATGGGTTACTACACTCTATTTCTGGCTCTCTGACTTATGTTATATAACAGTACATGCAGAGAAATTATTCAGGGCATTTTATAGCTGTATTATTGGGCTACAACACGTTTTTCATGCTCTCTCATATATATTATATATCAATACATGCAGAATAATTACTAACCTGCCTGGTAGCGCAGCCTTAGCAGCCTATCTGCATAGGCTTGCTGATTCGCAGCATGGACACCTGCAGCTGTGAAGTAAATGAAGGGATATTGAGACATACCTATCCATTATTTAGACTATATTAGCATGTCTTACATACTGCATTCCATGGCTACCTACTCAGTAGTGGGGCATCTTGCATATGACGGGCCTCCTGGATCCATTGGTTCAGTAGGTACTGCTTTCATCTCTTCAGGTCTGCATGGTGGTGACGGACTTGCTCACCAGTCTGAGGGACACCTGTGGCACTGGTGAGATCATGAGCCAACAGGTTCCAAGCCTCTGCCTTATACTCCGTTCCTTGTAACTGGCCCTGCAGGAGTCGAGACTCATGACAATGGACTAGGAGCCAAACCATGTATTTTGACTCCTCGATGCCCCAGCATTGCGTTCAAAAGCGAGTACCCTCTCCAGCACCAGACATTCTAACTGCAGATCAGAGCTACAATCAGTTATGGCGAGTATTCCCACCTATGGAGCTTAAATATACCGCATTTCCCACACTTTTTTGTGATTGGCCATTTTTGAAAATTCTCGGCTGACTGCAGACCTGCTTAGCAATGGTTAATCTACCATTTATAAGTATATGTATGTTAACAGTGGATGCTTATCCTAAGCTGTCATGGCTTAGTGGTTCAGTACTTTGATTATGGTGCACAGTGTCCCGGGTTCGAAACTTGTCATTGCATTTTATTTTACTACTGTCCAGACAGGCTAGGGGGTGCGGCTGTGTTTAGGCAACTTTGCTCAACATTGCTCTATGTTGCTCCACGTTGCCCGACGTTCCGCGACATTGCTCCACGTTGCCCTATGGTGCACTGGTTAGCACAGTGCACTGCTCCATGCAAACTTATTGCGCTGGGTAAAGCACTGCTTAGCTGTGGGCAACTATATTATGCTGGGTAAAGCGCTGCTTAGCTGTGGGCAACTATATTGCCCTGGGTAAAGTGCTGCTTAGCTGTGGGCAACTAGATTGCACTGGGTAAAGCGCTGCTTAGCTACGGGCATTTATATGTCAAGACCCTTCTTACATTTCTATATATACATTTTGTTCACTGATACATAGGCAATTTCAATGCTTTTTAGTAATATTTTAGTCATATATATGTCAGGAATTATTTCATATGCCTATTTAAAACATAAAATAGAGAGGGGAGTGGTAGGACTCGAACTGTGAATGCCTCCTCTTTGTGCAAAGGCTCTACCACTACGCTATTGCTATTTGGATTGACTTGCATAAACATTTGTTATTATGCTCTTCAGTGTCGACATTGCTAACTCTAGCTAAGCTATGGGCACACCCACGCAAACACGTACAAATATGGGCAGCTATATTGGGAATTAGAAAAAAAAATATATATTTTAAATTTTATAACTCTACTGGGGGTTTACAATGTGATGGAGTGTATTGTTGGGTATGTTGACATTTGAGCGGACTCGCTCATGTGTGTTGACATTTCACAATTCAGACACTTGCAGGGGCATGGACCTTAGGACTACTTGGCAGTCAGACACACCCCCTGCCTTCCTGCATGGTCCGTGTTAGACTTGAAGTGGAGTCAGCATGCCCTCATGAATATGCATGGCACACTGTCATACCGTTCAATGGCAGTTTCCGAGTAAGACTTATTTAGTCTTACACGGAGGTTTTGTGAATCCGGGGCAATGCTTTTTTATATTCTCTCTCTGCTTAGTGTGACTATCCACTATGCATTTTCTTTTACTACAATGTTTTTATAATTGCTGCATTTTTTTGCGATACCATGCTGTAACTGAAATGAGCTCCATAGCATCATGCCATTACACCAAGAAACAAAAAGCAAACCAACAAGTAAACTGTAAAGATAAACATGGTGAATTGTGCAATTAAAAGTAAACACATACCAAATATTTATTCACACTTTTTAGTGCTTTCATCCAATTTAATAATAGACGTCATCAGAATAACACACAGTAAACAGTCAACAGTAAATAGTCTCAAATTAATGATGTCACAGGTCCCTGACCAATCAACACAAACAATTATACATTGTAAAATCATATTCCAGGAGATTCGTAAAAAAACCCCTCAAAATTAGCATGGCGTGCTGGTAGGCAGTACAAGGAATGAGGTCATGAAAATATACAGATTTCAGCCAGAAATTGTAAAGCAGAAACATTAAGGTTTGTGATAAAAAAGGCCCTGTTTCCAAAATGTGGTATTTTGCAATTCAAAGACATATTAGTCACAATATCTGCTAATTTACATGTCACTGAATCACCATTAACTACTGTAAGTGCAAATCAGCACTTCCTGAACTTATTAGCAGTGTCAGCTGTCACAAAATGGCAGCACAAGCACCCCATTCACATTTTTACACACACACACACACACACACACACACACACACACACACACACACACACACACACACACACACACACACACACACACACACACCTCATAACTGCCCCTGTCTTGTCACAACATCTCTGTTGTCTCCTTCTTCCTACCTTCATAACTCAAGGATGTCAGTAATGGCAGACATTACAGTTTCACACTTCATATCTTTCAGTAAATCCAGGGTAGTGCAAAAGCTGTTAGGGTTTCCAACTTTTTAAGTTTGTAAGAGGCATATTTTTAAGCCATCCCTTTTGTTGTCTGTCTGGCAATGTGAGGTATTGCCAGCTATGCCAGGAGAAGCAGGGCAGTTGATGTGTAACATATGCCAGCACAGCTAGCTGGATTTTTGTATAGAATTATATGCCATTTGTATATCAAGCTGATTTGTATAGATGCTTGTGTTGAAAAATGTATTTGTAAAGCTGCTTGTGTTAAAATGTACCAACAATGTGCTCTGCTGGACAGAAAATGAAATATATATGCATTATTGTAACCCTTTAAATGTATATGTTTTAACAGAGGATAATGGAAGAGAAGAGGTTAATCAAATTGAAATTAAATTATCTGGCTTAGGCCATAAAGATTGTATTTTACAGTTCTCAATACAGCCAGAGACAATAAGTCTGTACTAGGATGTTTCCTGCATTGTTTTTGGGGCAAACTAATTGCTACTCTGGAAAGGTAGAGATTTGAAATTGTTTTATGACTTCCAGGAGCTGCAGCAGATCTTAGCAAGGCTCTGTGTGTGTATATTATTGACACATATGTGTTAAATCTGGACAGCTTCTAGCCAAGGGGGGGGGGGGTGGCATGGAAACCAGAAGTCTGATGACCAGATGTATGTGATGCCATTCTGTAATCCATCACTAAAAATGATATTTTAATACCAGGTGAAACTGAAGTCTCATTGTACTCTATTCTTAGAACCTGACAAGGAAGGACCCCTCACCAACTTCATCTTGTCTTACACTATTAAGCAACCAGGGAATAATAATTCTTTAGATCAGTCAGGAAAATATAGCGAGATTAGTTAACATTTTTTTTTCTGTAAATGTATGAACCTGTCCACCTGTGTTATTTTTAATATTTCCTGTGAGTGAAACTCTGGTGTTTATTGTAAAAAATATATTTAGTATTTTCATGCTATTTTATTATTTGTTATTAAATATATTTGAACTTTTCATTGTGGCTGGTATTTTGGTGACTATTTTAATCTCTGAGAGTACTTGTAGATCAATATGTGTGTATATACCATTAAGAATCTATCCAAGGGCTTGCACAAGTGTATAAATACTGAGCATGTGCAAGTCTGACTACCATTTCGTAGTTAGCTATTGAGATGTGAGCAGGCATGTATGTAAGGTCTGTCTGTTAACTAGTTCATTCATATTTAAAGATGCTGCTATCCATCCTGATGTGTTTCTATGTATTAAAGCATCTAAACAAAACCCTAAGCCTTCTTGTCATATGAGTTAGAGACGAACGAGCGACATGGTGTCTGGAGTAGAATGTCTAAAGGACATGGAGTCAGAACCAACATATCCAAAGGGCATGAAGTTAGAAGTGGCTTGGCTAAAATGACTAGAGGCACTTGCTTAGGGCTGGAGGAATATACAGCAGTGGATTATCCCTAAAATGTGAAGAAACTTCGCAAAACAGGCCAGAAACAAATTTCAAATATTAAAACTTGTCAGCATTATTTCTTTTTTGTAAAATATGAAATGAGGCACACAGAACATTCTAAATGATATTTGCATAAACAGATATGTACTATATTGATAAAGATGTTCGAATTACTACGGAAAATGTTTGAATAAAGTCTGAATTGCATAAAACAAATAAAATAAGGAAAAATGACTGCATTTTTGCAAAGCATGTATTTTTCATATTAAGCAAAGATATTCGAGTTATCAGAATTGTATAAAGTGTTCACATGTTTGTGCAGTGTTACAGTAAAGTTATTTCACAAAGTACAGCCATTACAAGGCACATTGCGCAGAGGGCAGCCATTACAGAGCATATTTCGCAAAGTAAAGTTTTTTGAAGAGCTTATTGTATATTTCAATGTTGTTACAAGCTCATAGAACTGTTTGTTCATACATAATTACAAGGGCCATATTTTCAGTGTGCTTGTGTATAATTTGTGGGCAAGGCAGATGGATTTCGAAAACCCAGTGCACTTGTGTTTGACAGTAATATTGCTGGTGAGTGTTTGAGCAAGAGTACAACATTTGCATACAGGCTGCATTTTCTGATAAAGATGACCATACAAAAGCACTTATTCTACTTAGTTTAGCTGGGTCAGAAGCTTTGAAAGGGAATGATCATTTGTGTATGCACCTGCTATCTATACAGGAGAGGAGGAAAACTGTCATATTGTTGTACCAGCTGAGTCAAGGGAGTATCCAGAGTGCTTAAAACATAAATTTAGAGAAATGTGCAACCCCCAGACAAATGTTAATATGAAAAGGCACTTTTTTACACAAAGGATCAAAAGCCTGGTGAAACTTTTGCAGCATATATAACTGACCTGAGAAATAAAGATAAAAAGTGCAGATTTGGTGATTAAAGGGATGAGCTGATAAAAGACAGACTTGTGTGTGGCATAAAAGCTGATGCTGTGAGAAAGATTTTGCTTTGTGACAGCGATTTAACTTTGAATAAGGCCATTGAGATTTGCCAGATATATGAGCTCACAGAAAGGCACACAAATATGCTTACAAATGAGAACAGCTCTAGAAGGCACAGTGATAAAGTTCATGTTGATAGTATGCAACAAGTGGATAAGAGAAACAGGCCCAGGCACATGGCAGCACCTGTAACCCCTGCAGTACTCACTGGTAAACCCCAGAGCTTTCTAGCAAGTTCTAAGGTAAACTCTGGAAGTCACACAGTCTCAGTGAAGCATAAGAGTGAGTCAGCAAACTCAAAGCATGGGCCCCCACCCAATTTCATTGCTAACTGTCGTAATTGTGGTGGAAGTCATGAATCTAAAAGGGAGAAATGTTTAGCTTTTGGTCAACAATGCCACAATGTAATAAACTGAATAATTTCAAAATGTTTTATAAATAAGAAGGCCCACATTCTTTTATTAAAAGGGAAACTTTTAAGAAACAAGTTGATTGGTTAGACATTGGCAACCCTACTCTTTATGTTGATGGTATGTCAGTTCTTCATGAAACAGTCAATGCAGTAGAACTAAGGGCAACAATTGAAGTATTTTGTACTGTTCAGGTAAATGGCAAACCCATAGAGCTGAAAGATGACACAGGTTCCAAGTGCAATGTTATGTGTGCAGAAACATCTGCTAGAGTGTGCAAAGGTGAAAGGCTTGATTTGGCAAGGTATGCAAAGCTTGTTGCTTATGGAGGTGAAGAAATTCAAACTGAAGGCTTAGTAGTGCTTTCATATTACTCTGCTGAAAGAAGCTATCAATGACTTATTATTTTATGTGGTCAAGAGGCACATCCAGTGATTATTAGGGCTCAGAGACAGGACTGCTTTCATTTTAATAAGGAAGTACACCATGTTAACTTAAAAAGACCACTACTCTATTTTATCCAGCACATTTTTCTACCTATGCTGATCTTTTTGAAGACAAACTAGGCAAACTACAAGTTGTGTACTCCATGAAGTTAGACCCAAAGATCAGCCCAGTTATCAGCCCAGCATGTAAAGTTGCAATGGCCATGGAGGACAGAGTCAAAGCCAAACTAGATAAAATGGTGCTACAAGGTGCAATTTGTCCAGTTGCAACTCCAACTGAATGGGTATCTTCCATGCTGGTAGCTCATAAGAAAAGCTCAGATGACATCATAATATATACTGACCCATGAGATTTGAACAAAGCACTAAAATGGCCTCATCATACAATGCACATAGTTGAAGAAGTTACAGTCTTAATGTCAAATGCCACTTTTTTTTTCAATCTTGGATGCAAAGAGTTAATTTTGGCAAATTCAGCTTGACAAAACATCTTTATCACTCACTACTTTCAGTACTCCATTTGGCAGGTACAGATTTTTGAGAATGCCATTTGGGATAAATTTGGTAAGTGAAGTCGTTCATCGTGAATGGGGCAAATATTTTCTGGGTATCCTTGTGCTATCATAGTAGACAGCATACTAGTAGGAGGTCATGATGAAGCTGAACATGACAGAAACCTCAGAAAAGTTCTAGAAAGGGCACATTAAGTGAATCTTAAGCTCAACCTACATAAATGCAAATTTAGGCTACAAGAAGTTACTTATGTTGCTCATTTATTTACTAGTACAGGCCTACAAACAGACCTTTCAAAGCAAACAGCCATTCTCGCAATGCTAACACCAGACAATGTTCAAGCCCTGCAATTTTTTTTGGCATTTATTCCAGACTTGAGCCAACTTTCAGCACCACTCAGAGAGGTGACAGGTAAATATGTATCCTGGTCTTGGTTAGAGCAACACCAAAGAGCATTTGATGTCCAGAAACAAAGAATTGCTAGTCCACCAACTCTCAGATACTATAATGTTCACAGACCAGTTACACTTTCCTGTGATCCCTTGAAATTTGGTCTTGGTGCAGTCATTCTACAAGAGGATCAACCTGCTGCCTACACATCAAAAATTCTTACCCAAACTGAGATGCAGTATGCACAGATTGAGAAAGAGCTTTTGGCAGTTGTGTTTGCATGTTCAAAGCTATGTTTATGGTAGACCTATCCAGATCGAAACAGATCACCAACCATTAGTCACTATTTTGAGAAAGCCAATACATTCATCTCCAGCCAGACTGCAACATATGGTGCTGAAACTGCAAATGTGCAATTTCAATCTTGTCTACAAGAAAGGCAAACTTCTTTATCTTGCTGAAATATTATCCAGAGCACCCAGAAGCATCACAGAACAGCAAAGAATGAGAACTTTGATTTTGAAGTCATGGAAGTAAGAATTTTTTCTTCCACATGTCTTGATGAGCTAATAAAACACACAGCCAGAGATCTGGTTTTACAGAGGCTCAACCACTTAATCAATCAAGGCTGGCCGTCAAAGCAATCTAGTTTACCTCCAGAAGTGCAACCTTATTTTCCATACAGAAATGAGATTTTGGTTGACAAAGGTATCATTATGAAAGGTCTGAAAGTAATTGTTCCAAAGTCCTTGCAATCAGAGTACATTACTATCTTGCATCGTGGTCACTCAGGAATCTAATCTACCAAAAGAAGGGTGAGAGGCCTAGTATTTTGGCCTTCTATGCCACAAAACATTGAGAGAGTACTTTTATTTTTTTCAGTGTGTCATAGTACTAAACCACATCAACAGAAGGAACCACTTCAGCCTAACCAGATTTCTGAACTACCTTGGTCGACAGTAGCCACCAATATCTTTGAATGGAATGGTCAAAATTATTTGGTGTTAGTAGACTCTTACTGCAATTGGTTTGAGATTGACCTTCTTCCTAACCTAGCATCCCGTAGTCATTACTAAGAAGAAGTGTCATTTTGCAGTACATGGTAGTCTGCACAAAGTCATTTCTGACAATGGCACATAGTTTACAAGCCAACAGTTCCAAAGATTTTCTGAAGAATGGGACTTTACTCATGTTACAAGTAGCCCTGAGTACCTGCAGTCAAATGGTTTGGTAGAATGTGCAGTTCAAAGTGGAAAATATTTACTAGAGAAATCAAAATGAGATAATAGTGATATTTTCCTGACTCTCTTGGATAAGAAATGTTCCTAGTGATAAACATCTTGGTTCACTTGCTCAGAGACTTCTGTCAAGACAAACCAGAACCACATTACTATTCAGTAGTCAATTATTGGTTCCATGTGTCAAGAAAAACAGATCAGTGAAAGCCAATCTGTTGAAGAAGTGCCTAACACAGAAGTCCTACTGAGATAAGACCAGCAAACTGCTCAATCCATTATGAAAAGTAGAAGTGGTAAGGATGCAAACATCCAAAGGTTATGATCAGATTGGTGCCGTGAATGATACTGGTCCAGAGCCAAGATCATACATTGTGGAGTCAGAAGGAGGAACCTTTAGGCGGAATCAGAAACATTTGAGAACGGTGTCTGGGTCTATACCACAGCACATAGCCTGTGAGAAAGACTCTATCTCAGAGTGAGTTGTCCGGTGTTCCAATTCCAGCGGAAGTTCCAGAGGACATTCCCATTCCTGTGATGTATCCAGAAGTTCCTAATATGAGTTGTGCACCACAGGCTGTCCCTCTTGCTAAATTTGGTGTCAACTGTTAGGTTATGAAATATGGTAGAATCTCTAAACCCTGTAGCAGATATGAAGCAACTTGGACATGACCATTGTGTTTTGTTTCTAATGTATATAGTAATACATGTCTAACTCTGTTATTGTTTTGCATTAAGGGCAATCTTTTTAATAGGGAGGATGTAGATCAATATGTGTGTGTATATATACCTTTAAGAAGCTACCCAAGGGCTTGCACAAGTGTATAAATACTGAGCACGTGCAAGTCTGACAGACCATTTTGTAGCTAGCTGTTGAGATGCTGTATGTAAGGTCTGCCTGGTAACTAGTTTATTCATATATGAAGATGTTTCTATCCATCCTGATGTGTTTCTATGTATTAAAGCATCTAAATGAAACCCCAAGCCTTCTTGTCATATGTGTTAGGGATGAATGAGTGACAGTAATTATATATATGTTGCATGACAGCTCTGGCTGCTCCTGAAAGCCTTGCTGTTGGTCAAACTACCATTTGTATTAATATTAATTTCACTCAGTATAATTGGGTACCCTTAGACAAGCCTTTGAGTAGCTGGTTTTGGAGTGTCTGGTGGTGGTAACTATCTTGTAGTTTGGGCAGAAGGGGGGCATAGCTAGTAAATCTGTGCCAGCCTTTCCCAGGTGTGTGTGTGTGTGTGTGTGTGTGTGTGTGTGTGTGTGTGTGTGTGTGTGTGTGTGTGTGTGTGTGTGTGTGTGTGTGTGTGTGTGTGTGTGTGTGAAAATCAAATCTCAAAGAGAGTGTTTGTGTGTGTCAGCTGCTTGGAGCAGGGACACGAAGCACTGGTTTTATAAAGAGGGTGTTGGAGGACTTGGCTTGGATACTCAGATGAGGACCCAGCCCTACAGCTGTGCCAATAGGGAGTCTCACTAGGGATCTGGAGAGAGAGAGAGAGAGGATCCAGGCCCTGAACTGACTGCATTCCCTATGTGCTCTTAAGGGATATTGTGCTTGATGCAGAGAGAGCTGTATCTGGAAATACTGACTGTATCCATTTTTGCTCCAAGTGAACATCCCTCTCCAGTGTCAGTGGTGAGGATTCAGGCTCCTTGATTACTGGCCCAGAAAAGGTACATCACATATTGGTGAGCAGAGGTGTGGATATTAATTGAACTTCTGTAGCATGTAGGCAATTGTCACTGAAGGTGTGTATTCCCAGCAGCCACAAGGTAAACATTCAGAGATTCATTTCACAACAGTTTTATTTATTTTTTGTTAGTTTAGTTTAGTCAGAGAAAGCAGGCAAATATGTCAGTAGAGGATTATGGCAAGCTGACAAAGAACCAGTTGGCCAAGCTGTGTGAAGCCAAATGATTGGTGCATGCCAGCTTACTTAAAGAAGAAATGATTTCAGCCTTAGTCGCAGCTTAGACCAACAATCAGGAGGATAACAAGTCTGGTGATGGGGATCTGCAGCCCTCAAAAGAAGGACAGTTCCCCTTTTACTTAAAGGACTTAAAAATCCATCTGAAGTTAAACAGACTTGAACCGGAGACTAAAGTTTGGAATTAGAATCAGCAGAGACTACAACAGGAAAAACAGATGGAAATAGAATCCGCAGAGAGACAGCAGCATTTGGAGGCTGAAGAAAATGAGAGACTGCAGTGTTTGGAGGCTGAAGAAAATGAGAAGCAATGTCAACATGAGAGGGAGATGCTGACTCTTTGCCAGGGTCATGGAGGTAATGGGGAAGGGAATAACTGAACCCCCAGAAGCAATAAAGGTCAGAAAATTTCTTCCACAATTTACAGAGGGTGATAATTTTGATAACTTTATTCATATATTTGAAAGAGTATGTAAACAGTATAATGTTAACCAAGGGCCCCAGCTATGGTTCCTGATCCCCTTACTCCATGGTAAAGCTGTAACTGGTGTTTCTAAATTCTCTGATATTGATTGTTTAAACTATGATAGTGTAAAGCAATGTTTATCTGAATTCTTTAAGTTAACAATTGAAGCTTAAGTTTCGTGAGTGTAGACGCAAGGCAGATGAAAGCGTGTGTGATTATATTGCTGAGTTAAGCACTTATTTTCATAGGTGGGAGAGTAGGTGTCAGGTCACCACTTTTGAAGGGCTGCCAGACCTTTTGGTGAGGGAACAAGCCCTTAGCACTTTGACTGAGGACATGAGAATCTGGTTGGCAGAGAACGAGCACAACTCTGCAAATGAGCTGAGGGAAAAGAGGATCTCTACTTAGCAAGCAGGGCATCAGTGCACGGGAAAGGGATACCTAGTGCTGTACATGGATATGAGGGAATTCCTGGTGGGCAGCCTAAACTGCCCCAACAGAGTCCACCAGTAACAGGGGAAGCCACTAGTTCAGGTGCATGGCCTTAAATGTTTTAAATGTAATCAGTGGGGCCATGTATCATATAGATGTCCACAGAAGGAAGGTGGGGATCAAAAGGTGGGGGAGCCAGCAAGTGGGAATAACAGTATGCCAATGGTAAGTTGTCTGGAGACAACAGGGATACCAAACTTCCACCAGAGGTTATATCCTGTCTTAGTGGATGGAAAACAGGCCAGTGCTTAGAGATACACAGCCTCTAACATAACCATTGTGAAGCCTGCAGTGGTTAAAGAGGAGCAGTACTTGCTTGGGTATACCATTCCAGTCTGAGCTTTAAGAGGGATCCTATTTCAAATGCCTTTGTCCAGGGTTCATCTTGACTGGGAGGGTGGAAAAGGAAGCAAGCAAGTAGATGTGTTTGAGGATTTCCCTACAGAATTCTTGATAGGGAATGAGTTTGATAATGCAGTTCCTTGTGTGCATGCAGTTACATGCAGTCAGGCTTAGAGACAGGCATGTGGGTCTGGTAGCCTGGGGGAGACCCAGACAGACCTTACACCTGAAGCCAGGCTGGTGAGGTGGCTATTTCGGGGAGGGAGCTACCCTGTAGCAGTGAGCCTGAAGGTGAGCCACAGCTGCTGGTAGGTACTGATGTTTCCTTGGACAGACTGCAAGGGCAGACGTGAGTGGTAGTACCCAGGCTGACAGTGAGGCACCACTGTCATAGGATACCAAACTTCCTGTGGAGAGGAGCTGGGAAGAGTTACAAAGATAGAGTTGAGACAGGCTTAGCTCTGAGATCCTGCACTAAGAGGCCTGAGGGAGGTAGCTAAGGAGGTGCTTGATTTTCAAAGAAAAGGGGAATCTGTATACTGGAACAAGGGTTTACTATATAGAGAGTGGAACCTTGCGGGAGGGCTAGAGGCTGAGGTAATGCAGCAGTTGATAGTGCCTAGAGCCTACCATCTGTCACTTCTAGCCATAGCCCATGCCATTCCTTTTGCAGGTCATATGGCATACAGCTTACCAAGAGAAATATTATGCAGAACTTTTATTGGTCTGAAATTGCAAGGGATGTAACAAGGTACTACAGCACCTGTGAGCAGTGCCAAAAAGTAGGGAAGGCAGGAGACAAGGTCAAAGCTCCTTTGATGCCTTTGCCTATGATTGAGGAGCCATTTCAAAGGATAGCTATGGATATCGTGGGGACTCAGAGTACCTCAAGTTCCACAGGGAAGGAGTATATACTGATAGTAGTAGATTATGCTACTAGATACCCTGAGGCATTGGCTCTGTCCTCCATCGAGGTAGAGAAGGTTTACAATGTTTTGTTAGAAATTTTCAGCAGGGTAGGTTTCCTGAGAGAAATACTGACTGACAGACGTGCCACTTTCATGTCAGACCCGCTGGCATGCCTGTGGAAGTACTGTGGAGTGAAGCACCAAAAAAACACACCTTACCATCCCCAGACTAATGGTCTTGTGGAGAGGTTAAACTGTACACTAAAAGACCAGATTAAGAGAGAGTGGGACAAATATTGCCCCATCTGCTGTTTGTGTACAGAGAGGTACCCCAGGAATCCACAGGTTTTTCACCCTTTGAGTTGCTGTATGAGCATAGGGTGAGGGAGCCTTTAGATTTGATTTGTGATGAGTGAGAGAGTTACTGTGAATCTCACAATGAATCTGTTGTGGCAACCTGGGTGCACCCACCTCGTGTAGCACCATGTGGATACAGGACCCCAAAGGCCTATCAAGTAGGCCCCTTACATAGTGCCTGAGCGAGTCAGACAGACTCTGAGGGAAGAGATACAGGAAATGTTGGAACTAGGGCAGTTCAGGAGTTTAACAGTCCCTGGGCCTCTCCAACGGTGCTGGTACCAAAGAAAGATGTCAGCACTAGGTTCTCTGTGGACTGCAGGAATCTAAATAATCACACAGAGTCAGATGCTTACCCCATGCCTAGGACAGATGAAACCTTAGAGCAGCTGGGTGGGGCTAAGTATCTGATCACTATTGATCCAACCAAGGGCTACTGGCAGGTGTCCTTGACTCCCACCACCAGAAAGAGGTCTGCCTTTGTGACTCCTTTTGGATTTATGAGTTCACAAAGATGCCTTTTGGGATGAAAAGTGCCCCAGTAGCCTTCCAGTGGTTGTTAGATTGTATCCTAGCAGGAGATTATGCCCTTGCTTACCTGGATGATAATGCCATTTACAGCCATTTCTGGCATGAACACCTTCAGCATGTCAGGGAGATCTTGGGCAGACTGCAAAGGGCATGGTTGACAATTAAGCCCAGTAAGTGTCAGGTGGGTATGGCAGCAGTCTCCTTCCTGGGACATAGAGTGGAAAGTGGTAAGATCAGGCCAGAACCTGCCAAAGTGGAAGCCATTCAGGCATGGCCTGCCCGTGTTACCAAAAAAGAAGTGAGGGCATTCTTGGGGACAATGGGGTACTACAGAAAGTTCATTCCCAATTATATTACAATAGCTGCTCCCCTCACAGACCTGATGAGGAAAAACAGGCCAGACAAGGCAGTGTGGACCCAGCTTGTGAGCAGGCATTCCTAAAGCATAAAGGGGATTTGGGAGGACCCTATGTGTTAGCCAGTCCAGATTATAGCAAATAATTTGTTGTGCAGGTGGATGCTTTGAACCATGGGGTGGGGACTGTAGTCAGCCAGGTTTCCTCAGAGGGAGAAGAGCTCCCAGTGGTATATCTTAGCTGTAGACTCCAACCTAGGGAGGAATGTTAGGCATCAGTAGAAAAAGAATATCTAGCCACAGTATGAGCATTGGAGAAACTTCAACCCTATCTGAATGGAAGGAAATTCACTGTAGTTATACACCACAATTCCTTAACATGGCTACATCGAGACAGCCAGCAAAATGCCACATTACTAAGGTGGAGGCTAGGGTTGCAGGCATATGATATGACAGTGCAGTACCATAGTGGGGTTAGCAATGCCAATGCAGATGGGCTCTCAAGACAGGGTGTGGGTTAATGTATGCCCAGATAGGTTTATTCCTCTCAAGCAACATTTCTCAAGGGTCACTTGAAAAGCTATCTTGAGTCTATGAAGGAGGGAGAGATGTGATGATATGAGGTATTGCCAGCTATGCCAGCAGAAGTAGGGCAGTGGATGTGTAACATATGCCAGCACAGCTGGCTGGAATTTTGTAAAGAATTATATGTCATTCATATATCAAACTGATTTGTATAAAGGCTTGTGTTGAAAAATGCATTTGTAAAGTTGCTTGTGTTAAAATGTACCAACAGTGTGCCCTGCTGGACAGAAAAAGAAATATACGTGCATTATTGAAACTGCTTAAATGTATATGTTTTAACAGAGGATATGGGAAGAGAAGAGGTTAATCTCAAACTTTGAAAATAGTTTGAAATTAAATTACCTGGCCTAGGCCATAACGATTGTATCTTACAGTTCTCAGTGCAGCCAGAGACAAAAAGTCCATACTAGGAAGCTTTCTGCATTGTCTTTGGAGTGAAGTAATTGCTACTCTGGAAAGGTGGAGATTTGAAATTGTTTTATGACTTACAGGAACTGTAGCAGATCTTAGCAAGGATCACTGTATGTGTATTATTGACACATATGTGCTAAATCCTGACAGCTTCTAGCCAAAGGGGGTGGTATGGAAACCAAAAGTCAGATGACCAGATGCATGTGATGTCATTCTGTAATCTATCGCTAAAAATGACATTTTGACACTATGATGAGACTGAAGTTTCATTGCACTCTGTTCTTGGAACCTGATAAGGAAGGACCTCTCACCTACTTCATCTCACGTTGCTCTAGTAAGTAACTAGGGAATAACAATTCTTTAGTTAAGTATTGTTTTTTTCTGTAACAATGTGAGCCAGTCCACCTGTGTCATTTTTAATATTTCCTGTGATTGAAACTCTAGTGTTTATGTTTAGCATTTTTATATTTTTTATTATTTATTATTAAATATATTTAAACTTTTAATTGTGGCTGGTCATTTAGATATTTTAATCTCTGAGAATACTTATTTATATTTGGTGACAGCTCTGGCCGCTCCTGAAAGCCTTGCTGTTAGTCAAACTACCATTTGTATAAATATTAATTTCATTCAGTATAATTTAGTGACCCTTGCAACAGCCTTAGATTAGCCGGCTTTGGAGCATCTGATAGTGGTGTAACTACCTTATAGTCTGGGCAGAAGGGGGCATAGCTAGTAAATCTGTGCCAGCCTTTCCCAGGTGCATGTGTGTGAATGAAAATCAAATCTCAAGGAGTGTGTGTGTGTGTGTGTGTGTGTGTGTGTGTGTGTGTGTGTGTGTGTGTGTGTGTGTGTGTGTGTGTGTGTGTGTGTGTGTGAGTGTGTGTATGTGTGTCAGGTGCTTGGAGCAGGGACATGAAACACTGGTTTCACAGAAAGGGTGCTGGAGGACTTGGCTTGGACACTCGGTAAAGGATCTAACCGTATAGCTGTGCCAGTGGGGAGTCTCATTGGGGATCTGTAGAGAGAGAAATGGCCCAGGGTATGGACTGATTGTGTTCCCTGTGTGCTCTTAAGGAAAACTGTGTTTGATGCAGAGAGCTACATCTGGAAATACTGAGTGTATCTGTTTTTGTTCCAAGTGAACATCTCTCTCTAGTGTCAGTGGTGAGGATTCAGGCTCCTTGATTACTGGTCCAGAGAGGGGATGCCACAGTCTGTCTTGCACTTCTATGTTGAGAGGTATATCTAGTATTCTCTGCCCCTCCTCCTAAACATCATGAACTGTATAATGCCTGAGATTGCAAAAAAATAAATAAATAAAAAAAAAAAAAAATATATATATATATATATATATATATATGTGTGTGTGTGTGTGTGTGTGTGTGTGTGTGTATGCATATGTATATATATATATATATATATATATATATATATATATATATATATATATATATATATATCTTCACTTTAGAACACTGAAAGCCCAAAATCTTGAAGATTCAAAACACTGAAAATCCAAAACCTTGAATCCCATAACACTGAAAATACATAGGAGATCAGAATGTACAATATTCCAGCACAACTACATACAGAAACAAATAAAAAACAAACCATATAACACTTCTTCAACTATAAGCAGGGGGGCAAACCCCCCCTGCACCCACCATGTGAGGGGCTGCCCCCCACACTCCCTGCTACTTAAATATATCAACTCTGAAATCCCACTAAACTAAGATGTGTTATGTTGTAGTATAGGAAGTAAGAAGGGAACATAACTGAGGTTACCTATGAAACTCCGCTAAGTATCACAGAGATAGAAAGCAATGTGTAATGTTTTAACAGTGAAGTAGTTTTTCCTAAGAGAAGGTTGAGGATAGTTTTTTAAAATTTAAACAGGCAGTCATGAAGCGCGGAATGGTATGTTTGCTGTTTTGTTCTGTGTAGTGTGATCTCAGAGTTCATATATTTAAATAGCAGGGGGTGGGGGTGGAGGGGGCGCTGGGTGGCTTACCCCCTCTACTTTTAGTTGAAGTTGTATAATATGGTTTGTTTTTTATTTGTTTCTCTTTGAAGTTGTGCTGGCATATATTAAATGTTGGTTTCCTATGTATTTTCAATGTTATGGGATTTTCAGTATTCTAAAGTGAATCTCTCTCTCTCTCTCTCTCTCTCTCTCTATATATATATATATATATATATATGCGCTTTACTATCTCAAAATACTGAAATCTCGAATTTCAGTATCTTAAGACAAAACTGCCGAAAGTGCAGTTGAGCGAAACTGCACTTGATTGAATTCGAAGTGTCAAATTCACAGTTGTGGTGGCATGGTATGTGAGATTTGCTATGTTTGTAAGGTGCAGTGTGCTGTGGAATATGGTTTGCCTGCTGTTGTGTGGATATATGTGGAGATTTAGGTAAGTGCTGTTTTTTTTTAGGGTTTTGGGCAGCGATTTGAGTGTATGTGAGTGTGTTGGGAAGTTTTAGGTGTAGATTAGGGTAGGTAGGTAAGAGTGTGAGTGTGTAAGTGTTGAGAGTGGTGGTGTCTGTAAGTATGTGGTGTGTGTTTGTGCAAGGGGAATATAGAGTGTAGTGGTGGGTTTAGTGTCTGTCTTTTGTGTGCAACCTCAGAGTTAGTATATATAAGTAGCGGGGGTGTGGGGTGCGCAGCCCCCCACATGAGGGGTATATGCATGGCAGGTATGTGTATTTGCGTTGTTGTGTTTGTGTGTGTTTTGTTGGTTTGTTGTAGTGTGGGGAGAAAGGTGTATGTATGTTTGTTTGTGTGGTGGATATTAGAACCTACAGGGTTTAACTCACCTTTATTATCCCCTAGTGTCTAGTAGTTCCACACGACCCACATAAGAAACATTAGTCCAGATGTCTAGTGATTTCCGAACCCACTTGGTAAGCAGTAGCTCTGGTGTCTAGTGGACCCACAACCTGTTAGTGCAGGCTTTGCTCATTAGTCTAGGGGTGTGTGGGAGTATGACAGCCTCCCCACAGACATAAAACCTTGCCCATCTAATCACAATCACAGATACACTCATACATTCACCATACACATACACATACACATGCACTTAATCTACCCCCAAACTAACCCACCTACTGCTACATTCCAGGCAGACACACACTCACACATACATTCTCACATGCAGACCAACACATATACTCCCTCCAGTGGAATATCTAGCATATTTTATACCTGGAGTAGAAATGTATTTTATACCATGTCCCCCTCCCCAAGATTTTTTTATAATACCTCCTCTTTTTTGACAATTGTTTTTAGTAATAATCATGAAATGAAACAAAATAATGGCCAGAAAGGAGTAAGCTAGGAGTAGTAATCAAATCCTCCAAAGACTCCATTCTACAGGAAGGCTTGTCCCAAACAAATAACTAGTGCCAGAATCATGGATGATGAAGTCTTTCGGCTTTTCCCGGTTAGGGGTCACCACAGCAGAACTCCCATCTGCTAATGATTGGCAGTGGATTTATATGGTGCAGAGTTGTCAGCCCGACACCCAACCTTCAAAGAAGGCACGCCCCAGCACGCACCTACCTGCATGTCTTTAATAGCACTCGACCGCGGGGAGGACATGCAGACTCCACACAGAAGGCGCTCCAGCCGAGAATTGAATGGGAGAACCTCTTGCTGAGAGGCGACAATGCTAACCACTGCACCACCGTGGCTTACTCACCACCACAGATAAAGATAAATGTCAGAAATACGTTATCATCTTCTTTGGAAATTTGAGTATGGCATTGGCAACACATCCTAAGAGATGAGCCAGTAGTTCGGGATTTGGTAAGTTATGTGGACAGTTGACTCCAAATTCTGTTAGGAACAGATCAAGATGAAGCAAACTTAGGGACATTCTGCAAAATCAGGAACAGTTTCAACTTGGTTTTACATATACAGCATGCAGACAGAGAGCGCGCGCGAGAGAAAGAAAAGTAAAGATTTCAGCATATTTCATGCAAATGCACACTAAACATATAAAGGCAGACTATAAGCTAAGCAAACAAAATGAGAGCAACTTGCAGGCCAAACATATTAGGCAAATACAATAACATTTTGTGAAACTGGAGACAGATTCAAGTGTGTTTCATACAATATTCCAAATTTATTTCATACAAATGCACACTAGCCGTTAATGTTAAACAGAGCTCTAGTTATTTCATCGACAATACAGCTAGCCAAGAAAAAATATATAAATATTCCAATTTATTTCACAGAAATGTCCACTATTCAGCCCTTAATACCAGATTATAAGCTGAGCAAATTAACAGTATATGTTTCCATAGCATAGCTAGAAACCTCCTCCAAAATTGTATTTATTTCACATAAATGAACACTACCCAGCCTTTAAAATAATATGAAAAGTACATAGATGCTGCCAACCTCCCCAAAGCATAAATATTCAGATTTATTAACAGAAATGCACCTTAAGAATATAATTTAAACTGACCAAGTGAAATGGACAGGTTACAATCATCTACAGCACAGCTGGTCAACCCTCCCCCACAAAAAGGATAAAAATATTCTAATTTGTTACAACAAATATTCACTTGCGAACCTTAATGGCAGTATTTAAGCTGGGCAAGTGACAGGGACAGTTACTTTAATCCACAGCCTGGCTACCTACCCCATACCACACCAAAACAAAAAGAGGGCAGAAGAGTACAATAAAAAAAGAACATAAATATCCAATTCCAGAATATTTAAACAAATGCAAACACACACACACACACACACACACACACACACACACACACACACACACACACACACACTCTAGCCTATCACCCATCTCTCCAAAAATAAAAAAAGAAAATCTAGTTATATTCACATTAAAAATTGCTTACCTTCAGTCTGTTAGTCCACAATGCCCTGGCTGATTCACATGCTGTGATAAATCCAGTTTGCCATGTTCAGTGAAACAAAAAAACAAGACAAAAACTTACTGAAAAACTTTCTACTACTTTGTACTACTGTACAACTAGAAGGTTACTGTTAATTTTAAAAATAACTATGGCTCTCTCCGGTCCTGTCTGTAGATCCTTCCAAGTTTCCTCCAATCCTGTACCATGTTTTCATGCATGAATGTATGGAGACATGGATGCATGCAAGAGGAAGAAACAAAACGTTTACTTCAGAGCCTGATCACGATCGAATGTCCCCCTAGGCAGGGTAATGGATTGGGCACCCCCCCCCCCCGCAGTCATTCTAGTGTCCCTATTACTTGGCTATTTCTCCACAGTTACCATAAACATTGTTCAAACCTCTCAATGTGCATACTATTTTCCTCTTTACTTCTACAGTGATTGCAAATATTTGGATTTAATTTAGAACTTTTCTTTTATTTCAAAATGTATAGCACAAACAACTGACAGACATTTGCTAAACAAAACATTAGTCTCACTATGAAAGCAGACTTAGCATTAACAGTAGATTTCTCTACCCTTGAAATTCACATTCATTGAAATGGCATCGAACCCCACATTCAAATAAAGTGTATTTGGTCAGAGGTGGATAAAGTTTACTTTGGGCTGTTTCCAAACCATATGCCCCTTACATACATTTTTAGGACCATGCTTACCTGCATGAGTTCTTTGATTCACCTTCCTGATTGTATTAAATTATATTCCTTGTATAATACACCACTTTTTGGAGTGTGTTTTAAATTTGTAGATTATAGATATTAGCATTTATCACCACAAATTATCTCAGCCCCTTTACATGGAAAACCAACAAGCATTAGTAAGAATACTGATAATACAGACAAATGACTCCTTTCATGCAATATATTTGATATGCTACAATATGACACTATAATCCTTCCACTGAACTTTCCCAGCTTTGTGAGTAATTTATTTTCTGCTTCCACTACACATAAAATTAGCCATAGCTATGAGATGTTGAATGACAATGCAATAATGATGAAAGTATAAACTGTATATAACAATCATGTGATGTGTCCTATTCAGTCATCAGTGATGACTGCGAGACCTTGAAAATGATCAATCTGTTGCTGGGATATGCTATTCACCTGAATGGTGAATGGAGGAGACCTAGCTGTCAAACATATGCATGACAGGATCATTATTTTGTAGACAGAGGTCCACTGATCTTTAGTGTAAGTATGCCACGATGATTGGGAAAAGAGTTCCTACATGGATAGAGGCAGGAGGTCAAAGATGATCGCTGCACATGGATTCAGTAATTACCCAGTGTGCTATCATTCCTGGATGCTTAATAAATAACATAGACACAGTTATGGTTGTCTTATCACCACGAGATCTATATTCTAAATGAGATCTGTCAGAAAGAAAATAGTAGCTAGTTCATTAGCATTAAAATTATATACTCATATATAATACCCTCTTTATTTTAATAATGAGATGTAGATATATATTGATGAATGGGTCATCTTAATGCTTAAGAAAAATGGGGCTTCTAATATGGAAATGTCTGTAGTAACTGAGATGCTTGAAATTATCTTGTATAATAACATTTTTATATGCAATAAGAACTTTTTTCTGCAAAAAGTCGGGGTCGCCATGGGCTCCCCATGTGGGGCTAGTATACCCAATGCAGTCATGGCTTATTGGGAGACAGAATTTGTATTCAAGGATGCTGAAGTTATGGAATATATTGTTTTTTATACACGTTATTTGGACGATATATTTATCTTAGTAAAATGTGATGAAGCGGTCAGTAATCTGTTATTAGATAAATTTAACAATTCAATCGATTTTTTTAAATTTACATCTACCTTCAGTAGTACATCTATTGCCTATTTGGACATTTTACTATCAAAAAATAGTGAGATTAGTGGATTTAAGGCTAATATACATCGGGAATCCACATATTCAAATTCCCTCCTCCATTACTCAAGCTGCCATCCGACATACCAGAAACGTTCAGTAATAAAGGGACAACTAGTAAGGGCAGCCTGTATAGTGACCTTGGACGATGACTTCAATATAGAATGTGGAAAATTGAGGAACATGTTTACCCATAGGGGGTATCCTACAATATCATTAGAAGAATTGATTAACGAAGTCATGACTAAAAGATTCAATGGGACTTATAAGCCTTTATTGACTTTTAATGAAAGCCAAGCACTTCAGATTATGACTAACAGCCAGGCTGTCCTAGAGGGCTGCAGGGACAACAACCAATTTAATACTAAATATATGGGGATGAAACGTATTCTAACATTTAGCCCATTTAGTTATCAATGTATTGAAAGTATTAAGAAAAACTGGGCATTGTTTAAAAGTAACCCATCTATCTATGAAAAGGTTGGAGAACTCCCCACTATTATCTATAGGAAGGGAAGAAATTTGAAATTATTATTGGAACAACCAGCATATAATTTTATTAGAACAGTGGGCATGTTTAAATGTCAAAATTGTAATTATTGTAAATATATCTTTGAGACAAATAGGGTCAGTATACAGAACCATCAATATAAACTGAAATCTAGATTTAACTGTAATTCTAAAATGGTGGCTTACTTAGCGTTGTGCCAAGGATGTTCTGCGTTCTATGCTGGTAAAACTGAACGCAGACTCCGTGAGCGCATTTATGAGCATCAATACGCGATAAGTAGAAATAAACTTGATAATGCACTTGCTAAGCATGTATCTGAATGTATGAACCACAATTTTAAATTCTTAGTATTGGATCAGGTGACAATTAATAAGAGGGGGGCACCTATGCCTTTATTATTGGAGGAGTTAGAATTAAAATGGCAAATCAAGCTTAACGCTTGTTTGTTCCCAGGTTTAAATGAGATGTGCTCGATTATTAGTGTTTTAAAATTGCAGAGTTTGAAAAGGTGAATGTCTTTGGTTTGGTTTATTGATCACCATTACTAGACAACGTCCAGTCATGTCAAGTAAGTTATTTAACTTCTGACATTAATGATAGACTTAGTTACTATTTTAGTCAGTAACCTTATCTCAAGTCGTGGATTAGATAAGGAAATGTAATGTATAAAGTTTTTGAGGTTTATGAATATATGAAGCCAATTTTTTGTTGATTGCAGTTATTAACATGTATCTTTGAAGAGCTTGATACCTTTACCCTTTGGTTTCTTAAGTTATATAGGAGGGGAGGTTTTTTTAAAAAAAGCACTTAGGTGCTTTATTAATTAATTATTGTATTTAATTGAGTAATTGGTTTTAACTATTTAAATGGTTTTCACGTTGAACTTTTTGTCTGAGGAAGTCTTTACACTGTATCGACGAAAAGCGCTTTACTATTAAATTGGTTTGTTACCGGCTGCCACTTGTGCCTGACTTTTCTTGCCTTAGCAGTTCATTGTTGGATTCTTTCAGTGTGTTTGTACGTATATTTTTTTGCTTAATAAATAACATAGACACAGTTATGGTTGTCTTATCACCACGAGATCTATATTCTAAATGAGATCTGTCTGAAAGAAAATAGTAGCTAGTTCATTAGCATTAAAATTATATACTCATATATAATACCCTCCTTATTTTAATAATGAGATGTAGATATCTATATGAGGTGTCAAGCATATTTCAGTTTTGCATTAATCATTGTAAATTAACATTAACACTGTATTAAACATGGGATGGGCTATTTACATCAAAATGTTCACATTTTGACATAATAAAAAAGACATTGCTAATGTGTTAACTTTCCATAATTGAGAATCATTATTAACTCTGCCCATACATATATATGACTTCTTTAGCAGTATGCCATATATGGAATATTTACATCTTTGCTGGGAGGCACAACATGGAGGGGGTCTCTCTTTCTCTCTCTGCATCACTGCAGTTTTGACTACTACACTTTTCACAATGTTTTCCTGCTGCAGGAGATACTGCTATAATTCTGCTTGCTCTTCCTTCTAGAACTTTCAACTTTGACATATTTGTCTTATGTAGATATTTGCATTTTCTTCTACATGACTTTCTATCCCCCTCCATAAACTGGATAAAATATTGGTTTGGCTCTTTTACCACCAAATTCTGTTTCAGGAAGGGGTATTTCCCATTGTTTTACAATTCTTTCTTTATCTTCATCCTGAAAAAATGGAATCTTCTGTAGTGCATGTATGCATGTATGTTTGTATATATGCATGTATTTACTTATTCATTTGCCATTTAATAACTAGGTTTTTGCACCTGTGCAAATACCCATTTCAGATATGACCCAGACCAACAGACAAAACAGGAACTTCAGAGAAACAATAAGTTATACACAGCATTAAAAAAAGAAAAATACAAATAAAGCCACAGCCAAAAATGAATGAATATTGAGAACGTAAGGCAATTTACATCAAGGAAGCACCATCAAGAAATGATTTACTAATGAAGCATGAATTTATATGATGGATATTTGCTTTTGGTTAATGGGAAAAATCCCAGTATGCTGAAATAGATAGTTTTAGTGGAGGACTGTGCAGAAAAGCTCTAGAAATATACAACATAACCAAAAATGCAAAATCCATACACATGAACCGAATAATCAAAAAGAAAGTTAAAATCAGTGCACCTGAATTGATTGGCAAAGATACAAATAACAGTACATATAAACTGCTATGCAAAACAAGAAATAAAAGCAGTAAAAATAAGTGGATATGCAAGAGGGAAACATACTTGTATTAATATGCAATATACCACAGCATTTCAGCCCAAATACATAAATAAATAAATAATAATAAAAAGTTGTACATGGCCATACACAGTAAAGGTTTTTATAGATGAGAGCTTTTGGTTAAGTCAGATAAGAAATTTGAGCAGGCATGGATACTTATATTGAAAAAATATATTTTTATTAGTAGATAGCATGTGAAAAGTAGTGCTGAAGGCAGTTAGGAAAAGTAAGGTTAAGTGAGAGAAATAGAAATAGTGGTGGTTACCGAAAAAAAAATAAATAAAAGGGTATCATATGGGGAAGTGGGTTAAAATGTAAAGGGTAGTGAGTAGAATAAGAGTGTGGCTGTGAAAGGGTATCAGTCGATTTAGATGGGTATTATGTTCTTGTCCTCCGTATAGTTCTAGGACCAGGATATAGATGATATATGTTATCCTGAGACTGAGCATGAACAAAGCCAGGTATCTGCACAAGTATTTGCTAGGCGATATTTTAGATTGATTTTGAATGCCTAAAGGTCATCAGTTTGTCTCAGAACTACATGGTGTTCCAGACTTTGGAAACATAATGTGAGTATAAGGAGTTTCCTGCAGTATTATTGGATTTAGTTAAGCAAAGAAAACACTTATTCCCTGAACATACCATACAATCTGGGGATGTGGGGAGTAGTGCTGAATGATATTTGGTATAGAATAGTTGTCAAGTTTGCAGATGGGATTATGGGTGATATTCATAGTCCAGAGCTGCACAGGTGCATAGAGCACATTTGTGAAAAGCAGTGCTAAGCAGATATGCAAATAAGATCAATATAACATAATTGTATTGAATGGGAAGCGCAATGTAAAATTCTATAATCACGCCCTTTTTTTAAATGTGTAAAGTATGTAAAGGCCATTCTTTTGTACATGTGAAGTGTTTCGCAGTATGGTAAATAGGATGTGCATTGGCATATTGCAGGCAAAGTCCAACTGAGCACAGTTATGCTTAAAGAATTATAGCAAAGCTGCAGACTTGGCAGCAGCCAAAACTGTTTTTTTTTTTTAAATTATAGGGGTTAGAGAAGATTCATATAAGGGTATCCTTTTGAGGATACCCTGATGGTTTCATTAAAGAATATAAAGGGGATGATAGGAAAGTTTGAAAAAGCCGAGGGGAACACCCAAGGAAACATCAAGAGTGCTTTCACTAGAGAAGGTGGGAGAGGATAGGCACTATGTTTGTGTTGGGGTACTCCCCCCTTATTTATCACATTTTTTTTGTAAGACAGATTTTTGGGTGGAACATAAGGAAGAGGATGTAGGAGAAATGGTAATGGAAGAAGGGCTGAGGAAATCCACAGAGCCTCAAACATGTCCACTGCCAGATAGAGTTGTAGTGAAGGTCCCTGATGTTGAAGAAGTAGCGGCTGTGTTGCTGTGGTAGTTAGCACCAACTGGGTGAGCATGTTTTCTACACTTTGAACAGAGGCTTTGACTGGTGTAATTCTCCTGTCCGCTATCTCTTCCAGTATCTCCACAACCAAATCCTGAAGCCCCCATTCAGTGAGGCTTTCCAGGCTGTCATGTGCCAGATTGCCTGCAGGACCAGCACCTATACTCCTATCCTCTGAGGACAACCATGAATGGGCAGAAGGTGATCCTTCCCTAGACTGGGAGGTATGTGCCTGGACTGCTCCTGAGAGATTTGAACCTGTTTTAAAAATAAAATGAGAGAGAAGCAAAGTAAAAAGAAACACATAAGCAAAATAATAAATACAAGAGAAAAAATAGGTTTTGAGAGACAAAATAGAAAAAAGCACAAGTAATCTACACAATGTTGTTGTAATGCAAGATATCAATTCAATAAATCATTCAGAAAAATATCCTTATTGAAGTTCAGTTGTGTATGGGAAGTGCTTATGGGTACACTTGAGGGTAGTGATTTGGAAGTGCTCAAGTAACTTGGGCAAATGTGCAAGAGTAGTGCTTTTGCATATGGTGATTTGAAATTGTGTTGTGTTCCGGTTCCATACTTTTTAAATACATTTTAGAGTACAAAGTCATCAAGCATAAAAGAAATCACTAACTACTGCAGCTGATCATTTTTAACAATGACAGCATAGCACATTTTCTTTCATATTTTCCTGTCTTCATTTCAATTTCTTTCGGATGCAAAGGTACAGTAACAGCTGTTTGCAAGATTACTACTGAAATCAGTTTTAAAAGCATTACTGTATTACCATTTATGCTACCCTGAATTATGTGTAATGATTTCTGCTATGGTTATTAAGTAATAAATACCTTCTGGACACCTGTTACACTTACCAAAAGCCTCCATCAGCCTCTTAATTCTTCTTTTTTCTCCTTGAGAATTATATTGCATTTCTTCCTCAGCTGCAAGTAACAGAGAGGATAATCTTGTTTATCTGTATTAGACTGCATTCCATAAATATGTATGTGCCTTATATTCCCCGAATTCACTTTAATTTATATCTTATCCTATCAGATTGTAACTGTTGAATGCATATATGTGTGTATTATTACAATTCCGTAGTGAAATATTCTACTCAGAGCTGGATCCTGGTCAAATGGGGCCCTAGGCAGGGTAATGGTTCAGGTTAGCTCTACACAACACAACAACCCCCACCTATCCCTACCCCCACAGCCATTACAGTGTCCCATTACTCTGGCTGTTTCTCCGGAAATACCATAAACACTGTTCTAACCTGTCAGTTTGCATACTATTTTTTACTTTACTTTTACAATGATTACAGATATTAGGATTTAATTTAAAACTTTTATTTCAAATTTCATAGTGCAAACACTGATAGACATTTGCTAAACAAAACAATACAGTCTCACAATGAAAACACTCAGCATTAACAGTAAACTTCTCTGCTCTTGAAACTCACAGTCACTGAAATGGCATTGAAACCCACATTCAAAGAAAATGCATCTGGCCAGTGGTGGATAAAGTTTATTTTTGGGTTACTTTTAAACCGTAGTACCCTGGCATGAATTTTAGGAGCATGCAGACATGCATGAGTTTTTTGATCCACCTTCCTGATTGTATTAAATTATACTCATTGTATAATGCAGCACCAGTTGTTAGAGTGTGTTTTAAATTTGTAGGTTTGAACATTTTTCCAGTAAATAACAAAACAAAACGTATGAAGCCATAATCACAAAACTGCTCATTTCAGAACATTTCAAACATAAAAGGTCATTCAATATCAGTCAATATGCATAATCTCTGCAGAAAAAAAATTCATCTAAATAATTATACATTAAAGTGATCTGTAACTAATGAATAGGATGCTGCTAGCAAACAACTTTATATTTCAGTATTCCATCTAAAAATTCAGTGCCTAATAACCTTGCAGAATAGATTTCCTAGGTTACATAAAAATGATAAGGTGGTAATATTGCAATAAGAAATAGATGGCAAACCAACAAAAGGTTCATAGTTACTACGCATCTCATCGAAAGGAGGGGACACTCAGAACTGCAGTAACCCCACCCCACTTAATGTATAACATGGTATCAGTAATCCATCTATGTGGTGTGGGAGTAGAGCCCACAGCCTTCTGCATTAAAAGCAAGTTTTTTACCTGTTGTGCTACTAACACAGATTTTAAATTTTATAGTACAAACAGTTGCATAATGAAAACAGACTTAGAAGTAGCAGCAACAGTCTTCTCTTCCCTTGAAGACCACAGTTCCCTTGAAAATGCACTGAAACTCACAATTCCTTAAAAATACACTGAACTCAACCTTTTGAAAATGCACTTTGACTGCTTTGGTAGTTGGTGTAGAGGATTCAGGCTTTGGCTTGTTTAACTAAGGTACAGGTTTTGAGCCTGAGCATATTAACTAACCTGCCATCCTAAACAAGGGCATTACACACACACACACGCACACACACACACACACACACACACACACACACACACACACACACACACACACACACACACACACACACACACACACACACACACACACACTGTCTCTCTCTCCAGTCATACCTTAATCTCAAGGTTCATTCACTTGAACAAAGGTAGCAGACATTTGCTGTGTTTGTATTATGTGCGAGCAGAGGTGGAAAAAAAGAAGTGACAGCAGGTGCATGTGCTGATGCAAAGGTGAAAGGATGTTCGTTCCCTTAAAGATGAATAAATGGCCCCCCTGACCAGTGGGTCCCCCTCTCAGACAGTGGGCCCTAGCTGACTGCCTAGATCGCCTTATATTGGATTCAGATATGACAATAACATCTGGATTTGCATTATTCTGGGAGACAGAAGTGAAATACATGTTGTAAATATTTTTTTTTTTTTTTCCAATAAATCTTTTATTTTATTTTCAATAAAATGAAACAATGCATACAGCCAATGTAGTAATGAACATTAAAATGAGGCGTTGAATAATAACAGAATATAATACATAATCAAACAGTTTAAATATAGATATAAGTGAGAAAGAGTGTAAAACATAAGAAAAGCATTGTCATTAATAAAACCAAACAAACTTTTATATACAATATTTACAACATGATGTAATGTAATGTACTGTGCTGCACTTCCACTACATAATTATCATTGGATCTCCATAAGTTAACAAAGACAAGGGTAAATGATGTTTTGAATGTACCCCTGAGAAATTATTCACTAAGAACTAAATCTAAAAGTTTCTTCCATAGTTTACTAAAATAGGCTCTTTTTTTTGGACCTTTTATAATGAATTTATGTGCAGAAATATGTTTATGAGCCATTTCTTTGAATTTTCCCCAACTAAGTTTGGTACGATCTAGCCAATTGCTAGTGATGTATAGTTTAACAAGTGAACAAAGTATAATTAGAATGTGCAGTTGCATTTTTGATACTTTGGATGTAGGAATGTGAAGAATAGCTGTTTCCCACGAGAGTGTGGAGGTGTAGTAACCCATTTTTTCCAGGCGTACTTTCAGAGAGCACCAGAGTTTGTAAGAATGCTTGCAGTACCACATAATGTGAAGCAAGTCCGCTTTCGGACACGAACAACAGGTGCACGAGGGTGGAGTGTTGGCATTAAATTTATTAAGAGTTACAGGGGTGTAATAAGCATTGTTGTTGAGCATCATTTGTGTATATAGGAGTTTTTTGAAAAGAGAGAGCTCTAGAGTAGATTTTATAGCTGATAATTTTTGATCTTCTGTAATGGAAGGTCCGATGGTATTCCAGTAGTTGGAGAAAAGACAGTTTGAATCGTAGATCATGTCAGTCAATAGCTTGTAAGAGGATGATATTGTTTTTTTAATGCTTGAGATTGCTGAGATGACTTCAATTAGTTTGTTTAATTCCTGAGTATTGGGAGAGCGTTAAAATGTTGTGCCATAATAATTTCTCTTAGTTGTCTAAGAATAACTGTGTATTTTTTATTAGTACCCAAGATTAACCGTAACTCGGGTAGAGTTTTAGATCTATGTTTGAGAATATCCCATACCTTGAGATCTTTGATGAGAGGGAATTTAGTAAGGTCAATCATTAGATTGTTAATTTTAAGATTTGGGTTCTGATGCAACGGTTGTAGAAGGGATAGAGAATTTACCAGATTAATATCTTTAATAAGATTTTGGAAAAGCTTGATTTTATGTTTCAAAGATTGAGCTAGATTACAGTTGTTCAAAGAGGTAATAGATAGAAAGGGAATAGCCTGAGGGTTAATTTTGTTGGATATAACATGTTGATACCACATTTTAACCCAGACTGGATAATGCATTTGTGTTTTGATGTTGAAATTTGAGATAGACCAAACTCTAATTGAGCAAATAATTTTATAGTATAAATGGAAGTTTGGTAGACTTAGCCCCTTTTTCCTTAGGATAGGTTAATTTAAGGTAAGCAATTCTCACTGATTTAGGGAACCAAATGAAACCAGCTATTTCTTTGTTGATTTTGGAGAAAAAGTTATTATAGACTAATACATCCAAAGCATTAAGTTGAAATAGAAGTCTAGGTAAGATATTCATTTTCACAATAGCTGCTTTGGACAGGAAAGCTAAATTCATATGTTTCCATCTTTGTAGATCTTGTTGTATGTTAGACCATGTTTTTAATAAATTATTTTGAAGAATAGAGGCTTGATTATGTTCAAAATAGATACCTAAATATTTAAGGCTATATGTTATTCGGAAGGAGGATTCAGGGAAATAAAAGGATTTATGGGAGTTAGGGTTTATAGGAAATATATGAGATTTTTATTATTTATTTGATAATCTGATGCGAAAGAGAATTTCTCTGGCATCAAAAATTTTGGTAGGTCTGTATTGGGTGACTGAAAATATAAATTAAGATCGTCAGCAAACGCTGATAGTGCAATCTGTGTTTAGTATTTTAGGTATATTGTGATAGGTATTCTGAGTAATATAAAGAAAGAAAGGCTCAATAAAAATATTAAAAAGAAAAGGAGAGAGTGGGCACCCTTGCCTTGTTCCATTAGTGATCAGAATTGGCTCCGATCTCTGTTTGTTGATGTAAAGGTAGGTTTGGGAATTTGTATAAAGTGTTCTGATCATATCCGAAAAATAATTAGGCACACCAAAATGGGACAAAGAGGCAAACAGAAACTCCCAGTTAACTCTGTCGAAAGCTTTGGAGGCATCTAAAGTTAAGGCGTATATTGGATTTCTTCCTTTTTTGGTAAATTGTATAAGGGAATCAAGGGTTAATGTATTATCCCACGTGTGCCTATTGCTCATAAAACCAGCTTGATCAGGGAGATTAAAGACGGGAGAACTTTTTTCAATCTACATGCTAATATGGCAGCGAATATCTTAATGTCGACATTTATTAACGAGATTGGTCTGTAGTTGTGAGGATCTGCTTTATCTTGTTTATTTTTTAATATTAAAATAGTTTTCGAGTTATTCCAGTGTATATCAGTAATACCTTCTTTAATAATATAGTTAAAGACTTTCAATAGTATGGAGGAGGTATTTGTGTAGAAAACTTTGAAGAAGTTAGTAGTAAAGCCGTCAGGGCCCGGGGCTTTGCCTAATTTTAAATTTTTTATGATGGCCTGGACTTCTTGAATGTCGAACGGGGCAGATAGGAGGGAGACTTGGTTAGTATTAAGAGAGGGGAACTTAATTGAATTAAGAAAAGACTCCATCCGAGGTTTTTGATTATCACTTTTATGTCCGCTATAGATTTCTGAAAAGAGTTCAAAGAACAGGTGTATTATTTCAGAATCTGATTTGTATAATTTCCCTTGGTGATGAAGGGTGGAAATTCTAGGAGCACTATTATTATTTTTTAGTATTCTTGCTAAGGTTCTTGAGGGCATTTGTGCCCATTCAGAATATGTTGCAATGAATTTCTGTTCCTGAAAGGAATAGTTCTGTGAATAAAGTTCATATAAATCTTTGCGCGTCGCATTAATCAGTTCTATAGTTTGTGGGTCAGGGGATAATCTCTGACTTTTTTCCAGAGAAGAAAGTTTCAAGGATAAAGTATTTTCCTTTTTCATGTTTAGCTTTTTAAGAAAGGAAGCTTGGCTAATGAGAAAGCCCCTCATTTCAGCCTTGCATGCCGCCCATTGTATGTCCGGGGGGATTTGGGACTCTGTGATATTCAAATCAAGATCTATTAATATGTTGTTAATTTTTTTAATTATATCTTTATTATTTAGTAAATTATTGTTAAGTGTCCAGTTGGCAAAAGTAAAATCAGGCGGAGTGAACCTAATTATGAGAGAGATTTTGGCATGGTCAGAGAAGCATCTAGGCTCAATATTGAAAGTATTTTTAAATTTGGATAGAAGGTCTGAAATTAAGAAAAAGTCAAGGCGTGACCATGATTTGTGACAATTGGAATAAAAGGTATAAAGATTTTCCTTAGTCGAGATATTACTAAATTTAATCGTGTCTATAAGATTAAAATCAGATATAAGCTCCTCTAACGCTATGGAAGCTTGAAGATTGTAAGAGGATGATTTGCTTGTGCGATCTAGACTGGGGTCTATGACCGCATTCCAGTCCCCACCTACAATAAATAATTGATTTGGAAATGAGTTCAGTATTTTATAAATTTCTAAAATAAAAGTCTGTTGTTGTGAACAAGGACCATACAGATTTAAAAACATAACTGGTTTGTCGGAGTTAGGTAGGGTAGATGTAAAGTAACACCATCTGCCGTTTGTGTCAGATTTATATTCATTAATAATTTCCTGGAATTGTTTCTTAATTATGATGGCCACACCTTTTGAATTTGTGCTGTCACCTGCGCTTATTATAGACCTAATCCATTTTCTATTTTTTACTTTTTCCCACTCAGAATTAGATAGGTGTGTTTCCTGTAGAAAACAAACGCTAGCATGAGATTTAAAGACAAGGTGTAGTAGTAATTTTCTTTTTGCAAAGTTTTGTAAGCCATTTATATTCCAAGAATCAATGGACCAACTCATGGGCGTTAAAACCAAAATAGGTATAGGCACATAATATATTTAGTGTAATTAAGATAATGTGTGGGTACATTACTTTTGTGTTGGAATAGTCTACCCTTGATTTGTTAGATAAAAGACGGAGAGTGAGGAACCAATTCTGCTCTTTAAAAGCAACAC
The DNA here is from genome assembly GCF_019279795.1 of Protopterus annectens. NCBI lineage: Eukaryota > Metazoa > Chordata > Ceratodontiformes > Protopteridae > Protopterus > Protopterus annectens. The sequence goes on from NC_056732.1 coordinate 530,281,079, forward strand.
AGTAAAATGTAATGGAAGATGCAGCATGATACTTCTTCTGAACTAACCCGGTGCCTACCCACCCGAACCCCTTAAGCGAAGAAGCATATAAACAAACCAAAAACAACATTAACAATTCTATACATATATACAAAGAAAATCTCATCCAAAAGATTATCAGACCAGAACTCACTTCGGTGCACATAGAGTCTCCACTTGTAAAGAGTACACTAATTTTTGTGTAGAGTAAGCTTGACCTAAGGTATATAAATATAAATCTGTAAGCCTGGTATGTTAACACTCTGTGTATACAACTAAGAATCTCTAGGAATACTGTACATAACATATTTGTTACTAAAATTGGCATTTCTTGTGAGAATGTAATCACAACTGTAATACAGTCAGATTGGTATAACATTAAAATAACATTTTTATAAAATTATCTAACAGTATAGTGTGTTACTAGTGATGAAACCCAACTAAGAGAGGTTGTGAGTGTTTAGTTAATGAGCTGCATATTATAAATACTTATAAAGCATGTTAACCGAAGATAAGGTTACAATGAACATAATCCAATAATAACAGAACTATTTATAACCTAAGAGACTAGTTATATATGTGTAATCCACCCTTCAACTATATTAACCTTTTGCTAAATTTTTACAATTCAAGTTAATATTAAAATACTTTTAAAACTCTGATTGTAACTATCCTTAATCTAATAGAATGAACCTATAAAATACTTGTAGCAAACTACTCTCAAACTAAGTAATCTAAATGTACCCTTGAGTATTTTAAACATCACCTGTCTTAATACCATTTATGTGTTAATGTTTATTAATGTTTATAAAATCTAATATCTATAACTGTTACAGTAAAACTATTACAATAATACTCCAAAACACTAAAGGAATTTATGCAAAAATCTCCCACCCCAGTGTCCTTTGTATTATGCATCCAAACATATGTTATTACAGAAAAAGAAAAAAAAACGAAGAAAAACTAAGCATTAATATGCTGAAAAAATCATTTAGTTGGTTAAAGTGCAATGATCAGCTGCACTACCTACAAAAAGTCAGTTTCTGACTTCCACTATATGAGCGTTTAGCAGTTTGGTGTTTATTTGTTATAGTGTGTGCTTATGTCTTTAAACTGCACCATTTTGTAAATACTGGGGCAAGGGACTCTGCATGCTTAAAAAAAAACTTCAGTAGCTCTAATAGCTAGAGCTGATCGCTACTCAAAAGCCAAATAAATGAACTATATAAAACAAAAAACAGTGGCTTGGTAGCAAGCAGTACTTGAGATCCCATAGTTAAATACAGAAAGCATGTTTTCAGCAATATGAATAACAGGGTATTTGCCTAGCATGGCCTCTTACTTACATTAACACAGCAAGAAAGAAGAAAAACAGAGCAGACGACATAGACAAAAGTAAATATTCATAGTGCAAGCTGGATGATCTGTGTACCCAGAAAGACTCAACCACAGTAGATATAATCTATTGCAGCAGGTACTTTAAAAGCATCACCTGGCAGTTTACCTTCCCAGGGACAGTTCGTCTCCTCTTTCTGCAAGCAACTGCCTTGGCTTTATTTTTGCTGATTCTGGCTATCACACACGGTTCATTTTTAATCCCTGCCTGGTTGACACCACCATTGCTCAAAGATACCTTAAACATCAAAAAACAGTATGCAGAGTCTTTTGATTTCTTTTTTTATACATAAAGCGCTGCAGGCGCGATCGATGGGGGAATGGGTTCACTGGCGCACAGCTTGTAGAGTCACAACAAAGGATATCCCGCTGGGAACCTCACAATGAAGTAGCGTTCCTTGTTGACACGTGGATCTATCTCTAAACGGAGATAAGGCTGTTTTAAGTACATTAAACAGTCCTGGACTTGCTAAAAACTTTTTAAAACGCTGGAAAGCAAGTGACTGAATAGCTGAAGCCTCCGGTGAGTAAATTCAAGTTGAGAAAGGTACAACTGTGGAAACGATCGTGCTGGAGTTATGTGAGTTCATGTTTGTACAGGAATCTTGCTGAAAACTTTTTGAAATGTCTCTCTTGCTTCAATTAGGGATGATATAGAGTATTTAGTATCGTTTTGGTAGAAAATCAGTGTGCTTGGATAACGCATTTGAAACCTAATGTTTCTTTTGATGAGGTCAGAGCAGAACGGGGCTAATTTCTGTCTGTTTTCTTTAATGGAGACAGGTAAATCTTGTGTGAAGTTTATTTTATGCTTGTTCCACATAAAGTTTCTATTCTTTTTTGCTGCATAGAGGATCTGTTGAGTGGTTTGAAAGTTAAGTAATCTTGTGTAAACTTGGCGAGGAGCTGTAGTATCTTGTCTTTTATGCAATGCACGGTGAGCTCTCTCAATTATAATAGTGTTACTGCCATCTTCTGAATGTAAAAGTGATTCAAATATTTGTTTTGTTATAGTAAGCAGGCCTTGGCTGTCATAGGTTTCAGGAGACCTCTTATTAAAATATTATTGCCTGCTCCTAGCTTCAAGATCTGTAAGTTTTGACTGTAAATCTGACAAGGAGGCTGTTTTGGCACGTAATTCTTCTGAAATAGACTGTATTTGGAACTCATTAGATTGTTTTTTGTTCAAGTGTGTCAACTCTGTCCACTATTTGATTAATAGATTTTCCTATAGTTGAGAGTTGTTCCGAGAAGCTTTTGTATAGCTGTGTGAATGGGCTGAAGGGCCTGTTTAAGTTCTTCCATGTGAAAGCCGGGATCTTCCTTGTTACTAGTGTCACTTTTGGAGGATTCAGTATTTTGTTTATTTGTTCTCTGCCTTTTTGAAAGAGCCTCCTTTTCAGGAGAGAAAATTGCTGATGCTTTAGCTTTGATTGTTTGAGTATCCATAATAATAGAGTCATTTGTTGTTTTAATCTGCCTAGCCATGAGGAGCCAGAGTTATTGCAGACAGCAGTAGGCCTTCCTGAATCACTTTGAGAAGATAAAAAGAAAGATGAAAAAAAAAACCACTGTGAGAGAGCCAGAGAGGGTGAAGATCTGTCATGCGTTTTTCCCACTTCCAAAGTAATGCAAGTTCCACATAGATGAAGTAGAAGCAGCTCTTTTTGAAGTAAGTATTACTTAAGAAAGAATTTTGAGGTGAGGAGCTCTGTGCTTAAGCTGTTTCCTAGTCGACCACCATTTTGGAATCCCTCACATGTTGTAAATATTAGGTCTGTACATTACCTTGTTGTATAAATATTTTCATTTGTAATAAAATGTCATTTGTTTCACATTTTGTTTTAAATATCTTAATATTAGCTGCTCTAATTTGTTATGCTTAGTTTTGGGTTCTCACAGAGGTTTGTTTATTGGTTTGCTTTTAAAATGTTATATTTGCAGACATAATTTCTTTATAACTTTTGCATTTCTAAGAAGGTTAAAGTTCATAAATGCTCAAGGCAAGAGCTCTCTTCTTGGTTCTTGAAACACTGCACTGCTGAAACAATCTTTGTTTAACCTTAAGCTCAGAAACATTTTTGCTGATCACATATAAAATCCTTATAAACACAAACTATATAACAGAGGGCATAAACTCAGACTGAAAGTTGTATACTAGAACACATCTATTTAAGATGCATAAATTCAAACTGCATGTATAATTTCCATAACTTCATTTTAAATATGTATAGCTGTGATGTTTCTTGGATCTTTAATGTATAACTCACAGTGAGTGATCCAGCAATGGGAAAAAAGTCATCTTCAGACACTTCTCAACTATAATTATTGTCTATTTGCCTCACTTCTGGGAGCTACTAAAAAGAGTTCATAAAATCTAGGAAACATGGTGTACTGATGTGTTAGAATGCCCTTTCTGCCCGGTAAATGACTTGAATGCCAGAAGACATCTATTTACTACCTTTACTTAGTCATGCACAGACTTTGGAAGCTCAACACGGCTGATTGCCAACTACCTAAGAGGAAATACAGCTGTTCAGAACATTAGTCATAGTCTATGCATGCATCTACTAAGATTAAACATGAACAATTTTAGGGGACTTCATGGAAGTTCAGGTCAACCTTTTCACTCTGTGCTCTGTATGAACTTATTTAAAGGTACTTAATTAAAAAATTCATCCACTGATAAATGCCTTTGTCCCGGTCCCCTTCAATAAATACACCGCACCAAATGACATTTGACAACCTTTATTAAACTTCTATAAATGTAACTTTAGTGAACATTTTAATGTGTTGATCACAGCATGAACATCCATATAACCATTTATCAAGGCAGAATAACCTTGCTCACCCTAACCAAATAGGCAGCATCCTCACCACCACTCGCTTGCTTTTATTGTCAAGCAGCGTCCCATCACTCGTTTTCATTCTCCAACTCACCAAACAAAACATCCAACACCAGAGGGGGAACAGAAGAGGGATAAGCCTGTCCCTCTTTTCTGACTAAACACCAAACCTATAAAATAACCACACAATTCTTAATGTTCACAAAAGAGGGAGGGATGGTGGGTAGCAAGTTCATGCCAAAATCTTAGCCCTTACAGTTACACTCACATAAAACCAGTTAAGCCCCTCCTTGCACTGACCTCGTTTTCTCCCAACCTTCCTACTTTCCTAAGTTAACCCTTCCATCACCACCACACTAACTTTCTTCCCCTATCATCTTAACTCCCAATACTATTCCTACCCAACCTTTCCCCGAAGATGTCCCTGGACAAATTGTTTTTTTTTTCCAGACCTCATTTGTCCCACTCCCTTATACATGCCACCAAATGATATTTGATGACCTTTATTAAACTTCCATAAACATAATTTTATTGAACAATATTTTAATTTATTGATCACAGCATGAACATCCATATAACCATCTACTAGGACAGCGTAACCTCACTCACCCTAACCAAATAAGCAGCATCCTCACCTCCACTTGCTTACTTTACTTATCAAGCAGTGTCCCATCACTCACTTTCATTCCCCAACTCATTGAATTAAACATCCAACACCAGAGGGGAACAGAAGAGGGACAAGTCTGCCCCTCTTCTTCACCAACCAGCATGACACAGGCTTTTCCCCATCATTCACTCCAAAAGCTTCACAAAACCCTCCAAAATAAACCAAAATCATTCTGGTGCACTCCATCCTCTCTGAACCAAACTAGATCCCTGTTATCAACATCCCAAATCCCTATCATATAAATACCTAAAGAAGACAGTTGCATAACTAGCCTAAAATTAACAAACTGATGAGCTCTATCCACAGCCAAAATAACTGTGGTACTACCCCTGACCACACAATACATATAACTGGGTATAACCTCTTTAAAATAAACACATCCTCACTTATCCTAACTACCAACTGTAGCATCAGAATTCTTTCCAGATGGTTACTTGCCAAATGCACCACTAGGACCCTAATTATCCCCATGACACTTGAAGCAATGCAAACCCAATTTTGTGCCATCTGGCCTAAATGCAGCCCCCTTTGCCACCTAATGGATATAAGAATGATAAAAATGAATATATGAATGACCCAGGATGATGAGTGCTTTTCCAAAGTTATCAAAAGACTAAATTAACCAATTACCTACTATAAGATAAAAGGGCATTTGAGAAAAACAATGCCCCTCTTAATAAACTCTACTGACCTACTTTCTCACATCAAACCAGCAGCCCTTCCAATCTGAAATGTGTGAGTTGAAAACCTCGGTCCTGTAAAGCCAAGGTAATGAAAGTCCTTCTCATCACACACCCAAACCAATTTCCCATCATCACCTTACCCCCTTTCAAACAAAAATCCAAATCCTGTGGCTCTCAGCTTGTGGCTGACATAACCTCTTAAACCACCCGACTAGACCCAAAACCCACGTCAATCCTTCACCAGAACAATCTGCCCAGCCTTCTCCATCTGATCCTTCTTATATCTATGCAACCATATCTCTACTGACACAGAAAATACAGTCACATCCTGAAATACCAGTGACCCCAACCAGCCTGACACACTCCATGATACATCCATAGTGATGTCACACATAAATTATAATCCATGGAGTCACATTCACAAACTATAACCACCCCTAACAAAACTTAAAGAGCCTGTCTTGCCGTTGGCCAGCACCTGTCCACCCTACCACTGGCAACTCTACCTCAGCCCTGCAACCATATGCCTATTGTCCAAAATTCATCAAATCCTGCAACCCTGCCTCCAGTAGAAATATACTAACAGCAGTCAAATCACTTTAACCAACTAGACAGCCTTACCTTGCTTGCATGATGTTTGCTCCTTGACTGTTCAACTAGAATGCCACAAACCTACAAAATGTACCCCGGAGGACTTGCCCAGCAAGCAAAATTCATTAGCCCTAAGAACTCCATAACATCCCTAATCCACCCCTTATCCCTGCACCCCACCCAAACAACTTTCCTGTCAAGTGTTCTAGCTTCTCAAGCGGTAAACAAAGCAAGCCTTGTCCCATATCCACTAACCCCCCAAAAGCAAACTGCCTTCTCAGTGCCCTCCAACTTCTGCTTAGCCAAATGAAACACCCAGCTCCTCACATATAATCAAAAACACCAACATACCCTCCATCACTCCTTCAAACCCTCCACCAACCAACAAGAAATGATTCATTTAATGCACCACCTTCTGAGTGCCCTCCTGCTGTTACCCAATCCAATGAAGCATGAAAATGATACAGGCCACTAAAATTTCTATTGGCATGGCCATGTCAAAGTAAACTTGTCTCAACCTCTTGCCCAGCCATGGCCACTATTCCTCCTGCATCAGTAATAACCAAAAGCAGACTCAGTATCCTCCCTTCCCAACCATAGGACTGTAAACCCCAAATGACTTGCTCTGCATCATCCAATGAATCATACCTAATGTTGTGTTTTGTACAGAAATTGAATCATTAACTTAGTTTCCAATCAAATAGGATACACGGTGAATCAACTGGAATTCACCTGGCAACTTCATAGGGACCAAGTCCAATGGGACACCCTAAAACTGTCAAAAGAAGGACAACAAAATGGGCCAACAACCAGCTTGTACTCCTCTCCTCTCCTCTCCAAATCTTCAAAGTCTCTTCCTTCACCCATGCCAAACACAAATTCATACTGACTGAGCCTCACTTTTAACCCCTGACTTAATAGTAAACCTACAAAAAAACCCTTAAATTAATCCACCACTGCCAACTCTGGAAATTGCCTGAGCATATGTTGTAATGCCCACAAATCAATGGGTAAATGCATCACTCAGTCTTCCCCTGTGGCCCCTCAAAAACACTCCTCCCCTCCAAAATTACCTCACCCCCAAAAGCTTTAAAATCCTTGGAGTGAAGGAAGTAATGCCCCCTTCAGTCAGAAAAGAGTCCAGATTGACCAATTTCCCTTCTCAATGACCACACTGAAAAGCTGGATGTACACCCGCACACTTTACACATGCATATGAAAACCTGTGCTCCACCCACAAACAACATCCCAGATTTAAGGCTCTGCACAAAGCAAGCTTTTGCTCTTCTATATTTCCCAATCTACTAATGGCCCCGAAGTTATCCATCATATTGGATAACCAAATGTCTGGGTGCCTAACTTCCCAATGTAGTGCTTGATCCACTACCTTTCACTTATAGAACCACTGATCACACAATAACCATGCATTCCTCACTCATAGTCATTGAGCCCCATGAGTCATGACAAAATAAGCCACATGTAAGAAAGCCCCAGAGGTATACTTTTGCAACCAAACTGACATGTAATACCAGCAACCTAACCCCCAATTGTCCCACATTCTTGCTTGCAGTTTACCCACTCTCCTCTGCCCCAGTGCTGGAAAAGCTGCTAGAAGATCTTTGCTATTCATTGTCTCCAATTCCAACAAGAATTACACCCCCTCAACATTAATTAACTCAACGATATCCCTGCATTTGATTTTCCAGATCTTTTCTTTTTCCAAAGTCGGCATGTACAGGATCAAAAACGTACATCTTTCTGACTGACCCAAATCCTGGGTAAATAGCCTTCCCCCAGTTGCATCCCAAAATCTGAACTCCCCTCTTGCTGTTGCAACTTGACCCGCCCCCCCCCAAGCACAACTCTAAACTCCCTAATGATAATCCTAGGATACCCTCCCCACTCAATGCATCCCTCTGGATTTGCCCCCTTTCACTAAATCTGTCCCAATCCTCTACTATGTTTGCAATTTCCCCAAGGTTGCTGAAGTGATTTCAAACTCCCACCTATCTCCAGGCTAATCCCAACCAAACTAAAGCAAGCATGTATGCCGAAACCTACAACAGACTATCATTACCTGCAACTTCAACATGCACTGCTCCACCAACCAGAACCTCCATGTGATACTATCCTCTGCCTGCCATGCCTGCTTCCCCTGGGCCATTGACTTGCTCTTCAGCGCCTGACTTCACCTCTTCTGTCTAGACACACTGTGGTCATTCTCCAAACCATGTCGCAACAGGAGACCCACATGTTGGCAGCTCCCAAACAGCTCTTCTGGGTCTGCAATACAATGTGCACCAACCATCTGTGAATATAAAGTAAACATTAAAACTGCGCACACACACACACACACACACACACACACACACACACACACACACACACACACACACACACACACACACACGACAAATACAGTGTAATAGGTATGTCCGCAGCCCACTTTCTGACCGCAGTAACTCAACTCACAAAGCTCTACCTGTACACACTGCCATATTTGTTGTTTATAATTTTTTTAATACATATATATAATTCACTGGGGTGTCCTGCAGCTTGCCATGTCTACTTGCTAGAATGATGGATTCAAGTTAGCATACATTTTGTAAAGAAATTGAAGTCCCAAATTCAAATGCATGTCATTATTTAATGACATCAAGCCTCAATGATTTGCCAGAATTACACAACTCCATGTGAGCAAGACTACAGCCTGTATGCACCAAGACAGCAAGTACTCCACACTGGCAAAGCTTATAGCTCTCAACTTATTGGCAGGAAAAAATCCCTGAAATAATGGAAGAACAAAGGCCCAAAATAGGGACAGATTTAAATACTGCTCTTATAACCTAGACTGTCGCTAGATAACTGAGCTTATGCTAGCACACTTCCCCCTGCATGTCCTGAAAGATATTAAATCTGAAACTCAAATAAATGCCATTATGCACTAACCAAACCCTATGACCTTCCAACAAACCACAAACTCTCTGTGGAACAGATCAAAATTTGAGGCAGCTTGCTAAAATGATACCCTACACCTTGTGCCAATGACAAGAATACCATAACCATTATCCCAAACCCAGTCCCACATTTTGCAAAAATCTAACAGTCGAAATTTAGCTGAGTGATGATGCCACTCAGGACCATTAATTGGATGATGCACATACGCATTAATGGCCATTACTTGTGGCCATGCCCACTCCTGCGAATCCGAACAACCACCACCGCTTCAAGGCCTCCCACTCCAGCAATGCGAAAGACAAACCCATCACCAATCCAAAAACCCCATACATTCCTCGACCCAACTGACACACCTCTCAACATCTCAGCTCAAAATCCAGCCAAAGCCAATAAAAACAGTGGGACAAAGCCCTGAATACAGGACAACTCCCAAACACTGCCCATACAAGCTACCAAAGCAGTAAAATCACCAACACACCAGGACAACTCATGCGTCACCATGCATCCCCTGAAGTACACATCGTCCAAAACCATACTGCCCCACAGGCACCAGCAAACTCAACCCCCACCAATTTGACCAAAAATCCAGAAAACCACAGTTCCATGAGGAATGGACCAAAACATGAGTCAAAACCCCGAACACTCAGCAAAATGCATCCATGCAAGCTCCACAACAGTATATACATACACAATGTCTCTCTTCACTTATACCATAAACAAACTACCAATCTATTTTCTCGTCCACAGGAAGTCTCCTTGCCTCATCAGTGTGGCACAAAATCACACATTATACTGGAAAACCTTCAATTGCACTGCAGGAAAAGAGGACAACCGGTGACCCAAAAAAAGCCTGATTGCATCTACAACCAAATACAGATGACAAACTGCCCAAAACACCTTGACAACAACATCCAAACACCATATATTACAAACACAATGTGTGACCATGATCCCAAATCCACTCTGGCAAAGTATACAACACTTGAAGTGAATGCACTGGAAATGTACCTCTTTTCACTCACAAAAAACTTCAACAGCTGCTGCCCCATTTTACTAATTTGTTTCCTTGCCCACAGCCTACTATTGTACATTTATATTAGACATGTGAATAAACTTATGGAAGCCCAACCAACATATGGACAGTTGAGAAGCCCACACTGAACCATTAATCATGCTCTGTGCATGCTCGATCAATGGCCATTACTAATGGCCAAGCTTTCCCTGTGAATACCCCTTCTACAACCATGCCCTTCTGCCTATAAGAACTTCAAAAGTAATTAAATTATAACTGCAGTTTTTGTACCGTTTCCTGTGAGGTACTGCCGCACTAGGAATGCCAGTTCACCTATACAATTTTGTTCATAATAAATTGTAGCCCTCAATTCCCGCTGTTGGCACCCTACTTCAAAAATCTGCAATACAAGAAGGTTTAAAAGAAAATTGAAAATGACACATTGAACCAATTTTTCATCCTTGATCTTTTAGCATAAAAAGAAAAATCAAAGTTGTTTTGACAATTCAAACACTAAAATCACAAAAGCCTTTTGTAGAAATCAGTCTTCTTAGTTTTGTAATCTAATGTAAAATAGATACTTAACCACAACACACCACTAACTGCAACACTGTGTCCCCCTCAGCAGAACAAAATATCCCTCTCTCGCTATATATATATATATATATATATATATATATATATATATATATATATATATATATATATATAGATAGATATATAGATATATATAGATATATATAGATATATTAAACCACTCACCCACTACCACCATACTAACCAATATTAGCCTGAGGCCTATCTGGTCTTGGAAGCATTTACTGGTTATCTCTGATGTTTTCCCTCCCAACCTTCCTACTTTCCCAAGTTAACCCTTTCATCCTCACCACAATAACTTTCTTCCCCTACCTTCTTAACTTCCAATACTATTCCTACCTCATCATCCCCGAAGATGTCCCTGGACAAATTGGTTTCTTTCCAAATATCATTTCTTTTTAGACACATGAATCACTTTTCACTCACTACCACACAATCACATAACTTCTACTTCCAAGGTTCACAAATTATTAGCAAAGTACATGGGAAACATATGAATCATAATCACCTATCATGCCAGTTAATAAGGGAACCCACTTGAAAACTGCTCATTCATCCAATCTCAGACTGAGCCAAATTACACGCCGTCCATGACTTCTCATTCTAAAACTCATTCATGTATAGTAAATAGAAAGAGGTTTAACATCATCTGTCTCTGTGACACTCCCACCCACAGGTGCATGCACTCACTTGTTTGCACAGAAACATAGATGCATGTGTAAGCACATGCATACAGACAGATGCTCTGCACACATGGACACAGATGATTCTGCTTGCACTCACTCAATCACTAACCGTACATTAATCCCAAATCTCAAGATTCTTTCAGTTGTACAAAGGTAGCAAATGTTTGCTATGTTTAAATTCTGCACCACCATGCATCCCCACAGGTGCGGAGAAGAAGTGACACCAGACGGTGCATGAATCAATGGAAAGGTCAAAGGAGGTTCATTCTCTTAAAGAAGAATGAACATCCTTAAAGAAAAAAATAATTTTTTTTTAACTACTAACCAACAGTTGTGTGTTGCAACCCCCCCCCCCCCCCACTCCAAGACAGTGAGCCATAGGGAACTGCCTAGGTTGTCTTCTGCTAGATCTGGCTCTGATTTTACTGCATTGTGTAAGGTAGTGCAGAATTATGAATGTAGGGCTATCTTTTGTTTTAGAAAATGCATGTATCATTCTGGAAAACCTGAACTGCAAAGGCTGAAATGTAACAATTCAAAGTGTGAATTTCGTTTTTTTGCAGAACTTTGTCTAATGTACTGTAATGAAGTATAACAGTTTGTTCTCTGAAATTGTAGTTGCAGGTCATCATTAAAGCAACGTAACCCCCATTCCTCTCCACCAACAGTCAATCTAAATAGGGTGTGGTGAATATAATTTCAGCCATGTTGTACATGCAGCAAGAAATAATTATGAACAAACAAGTACATCAATGTTTATATTTACTTACCTGTCACAAAATCTGTCTTCTCGTAATAAATGGAAAAGTTATTAAAATTTTTCAATGCAGTTCTACACAAATCTTTACATTTGTAACTGCAGATTTAAGTTCTAACTGTATTACATGCAGTCAGAATTACTGATATTTGAACATAACTAATGCAGTTTAGATTGACAGATTACTAATTTCCTATTCTTTACTGACATTTTTGTTTATGACTGTAACCTCTTAGCAGTATTTTTTTTTCTGTCAGGAACAGATGGATGGTTCACTACATGAAATTGTATTTTTTTCTTAATGCATTTCAAATTGCCACCTCAAGTACTTACTTGAAGGTTAAGACAGCTGGCTTTGAATTATATACACGTGCACATTTTTTCTACCCCCTGTTGTATTATATATACATACACACACACACACACACACACACACACACACACACACACACACACATATATATATATATATATATATATATATATATATATATATATATATATATATTCAGCTATATATGGATTAAAAATTGCACTTACTGTTGAACTCTGGCCTTCTCACTTGAACCTGATTAACCCAATCAGCCAGCTAGTTAGCATTATGCTTTTGCAAATCATTATACTTGTGACACACTGCTGACTGAAGTGGGCTGTACCTGTCAGGGTTGCCAGGTGGTCACCCAACTCCTGCCAGATATTGCAGAAGGTAGAGCGTGATTAGGGTCTCTTTCTCAGACCAGCCAGGAGCACAGCCTTGTGCCTTTACAAGTGCTGCCATCATTCAAAGTGCCAGAGCAAGAATGAGGAGAGTATGGTGGGGGCTGTATTAACCAGGGTTAGAACCACTCCCTGTTGGGTGTGACCTCACCTTGACTAAACCCTTTGCAAGCTCATTAGACCAGGTATTGATAACATTAACAGCTTTGGTGTAACCACAAATGCTGTGTCACACCTGCTTTTTTTAAAGGCAAACACTTAGCCAGAGTACACAAATACTAATAGATAATGACTAACTTCATCTACATCAATTAGGTGTTGCTAGCAATATTTCTTCATAATATTTCACCTTGTTTCTTATGTTTATATTTGGTTACATACATTCAAGCGTGAGCTGTCATTTTTTATCCTGATTTTGTTCTTTCTTTTATTAATAGGTAGTAAAGAAAGAAATGTCAGTACTAAAGTAAGGAAGTAATTCTAGGACTTTTGTATATGTATTACACGTTAGGATGTGATATACACACCTGGATGGCCGGTCATTAGCATTCACATTCATTGCAGCCTGACATTCAGATGATTCCATTTTGAATTTCACCAGTATGTTTGTATATTGGTAAGTTTTTGCCAAGCAGTGCATGTCTGTGAACAGCTTGGCATTGCTGCAGAGTACTGTAGATTTCGCAGATGTCCACAACACTTCCATGCCTTCTCAGGCTTGTTCATGTAGTGTGTCATGAACGTTCATAATCGGCAAAAATCCAGAACATGCCAATGTACTTTCTAACACCTTTGCATTATACTACAGTTCATAGACATGCATATAAATTAGCTTAATTGGCATACTAAACATGTAAATCGGCTTGAATTTATGCTACAAGGATGAGCTGCACCATACTGATTCACAAATAGCCGAGATAAGCAGCAAATTACTTAAGATACTTCAGACATCTAAAAGTAAGAAAAACTTTATAAAATAAGTAATAGTAATTAACAGGGCAATTAACAGTTCCTGTCATAGTGTTTTAAGGGATTGAACCGTATTGTGCTTTTACTTTCAATGACTGAAGTGTTTGCAGTGTGTTTGACATGTGCTTCCTTACATTGCAAATGTAATAGCTGGACAATACATCATTGTAATTCTCCATGTAATTTACACCTTAGTATTGAACTTGACAATGTTTACTGTGCAGAAGACAGAAATACAAATGTGTAGTGAGCCTGTTGTCTTAGCAATGTCAGTGAGGGAAGAGTACATGTCAGTGGCATATGGTACTGCATTTTTATATTGAAAAACCTGAAGCTGTACCCTTTGAAATTACAGTTGTGTTAGATTGTTTTTATGTAGTTGTATTGCTGGCAGGAATAGCTGGCCAGTGGACTGCACTTTAACTACTGATGTCATGCAGACAGTACTATGGCAAGTGTCTGACAGTAAACCTTTTATCTTATATAGTACAGATGGAGAATAAAGGATCTAGGCGTAGACATGCATTTTATGCTGATTGTACGAGTAAGAACCTAGTATACTTAGCCAAGTGCCAAGCCTGCCCAGTCTTTTATGTGAGCAAGGCTAACCATTCCCTTAATCAATGTATAAGTGAACATCTTTGTGAAATTCGTAAATTAGGAATAATGCACTAGCTAAGCATATATCCTGTCAAGATTCTGGTCATACTTTTACTTTTTTTAGTGCTACAGCTGATTTCATGGAGTATGAGAATATAATATCTTACTGATAAAAAAGAAGAATGTAAAATGAGATGGATTATTTTATATCAAGAAGACAAAGGGTATGGTCTGAATGAGACTGTGCCTTTAAAACCACATCTGAAGTTACGTGACCTGTTCAAATAGCTTTGGCAGTTACTTTGTTTCAAGTTGTGTATTTAAGCAGTGTGTTGTGCTATTTTTTTTGGTCTTATGAAGCATACTTTGAGATGTGAAAGCCCTTACCTACTTGGACAATTAAAGTTTTATTTGGTTTTTAAGCCGTGCTTTTGGATTTCTCTGCATGTTTTTTACCTTTGATTGTTTTTGGTACCTCGGAGGAATCTGTATACCTGTACCTGGTGATTTTTTGCTGCTGTTATTTTCAAACTAAGCCAGTGTTGTGATATAGAAGGAAAAAGCTATGACTAGATCCCAGGCAACCTGGGTTTGATGATTGGTTCAGGTATCTGAGGTACTGGCATGGGAGAGATGGACATGTTTATGGGCACAAAAGCCTAGATTGTCAAGCTGAAAAAGTTAATGGAGGGATGAGAGAGATAAAATACAGTGATTTTATTTTTATTATTTTTAATTTTTGTGGGTGGTTAGTAGTAGAGGACTAGCCAAGGCAAGTTCAGGAATAAAAAATAATGTTCTGGTCAAAATGCATACATGATAGGGAGACAGCAGCACAAACAGAATTGCTGCAAGCAAGTGAAGCAACTACTTGCTTAGCCGTTTTAATGGTTCTCCATATGTGTACTGTACATGCACTTGTCACTACAATGATTCATACACACTATGTGTTTGTCTATCCATTAACTATCTATCTATCTATCTATCTATCTATCTATCTATCTATCTATCTATCTATCTATCTATCTATCTATCTATCCATCTATCTATCTATCTATCTATCTATCTATCTATCTATCTATCTATCTATCTATCTATCTATCCATCTATCTATCTATCTATCTATCTATCTATCTATCTATCTATGTATGTATCTATCTATCTATCTATCTATCTATCTATCTATCTATCTATCTATCTATCTATCTATCTATCTATCTATCTACCTATCTATCTATCTATCTATCTATCTATCTATCTATCTATCTATCTATCTATCTGTTTGTCTGTCTGTCCCTGTGATGGAATAGATGGGTGCATGCCATTCAACGTATTTGCTAAGGAATCAGGGACAAGGCCAAAAAGTAATGGGGGGAAAAGTCCCAAATCAGGGATATTAGTCTTATTCACTAACAAAGTTAATAGAACAACATATTTTATAACAACATGCATTTTCTGAAAAAAATAAGAATTATGAAACTATAAGGTCTGACATTATTGACTGACTGCAATCCTTAATGATTGATCAGAAAATAAAATAAAATATTTTTTGAGAGGCAGGGAAAAATAAGAGACAAAATAAGGGATTTTCTGCAAAATCAAGGACAGCTGAGAGCTATGGATGAGAGTATGGTGTGTGAAACATGAAATATCTCATAGGTTTAATGAATGAGTTCTGTGGTATTTTTCTTTTGTTTGTTTTTATTTGTGAGCATACAAGTTTGCCTACCATGGAAGTGTCAGCAAGAATTTAGATATGGACAATAATATTGTCACTTTATGTTTATTAAAGTACATTTCCAAGAGTTACAGCAATGTTGATGGGGACTTTACAGTTCTCTTACATGAAACTTATAATGGTACAGAAGAATTTATAGAATATAGATAGGTTTTGACTAACAGATATTTTTAACATAGTTCTTTTCAAACACAATTGATACAAGTAACTATAACCGAACCTGAAGTGACATGGGTGTTTTACTGAAAGAAGACTGGCCAACATCAGCTGCAAAAAAAAAAAAAAGGTTAGAAGAGGGGTTTATGCAAATATTTTAGGCAATTGGGAAGAACTTATTAAATTCCTCATTTGAAAATGAAGATAAATTCTACTTTTTGTATAAAAATGCAGAATAAATCCATATTATACAACACGACAGACTCGTGCAAAGTTGTGCTTCAGCAGACATGTCTTAACAAGGCTGGGCTTGATGAATCTGAGTTTGAGGGGGGACTGTTTAAAAGAAAGAGTATTTGCTAAAATTCTAGCATGGCACACATGAAAGGGACTAATCACTGAATACACAGATTTGCAGTACCTTCAGAATATAACAGAGAAAGGTCTAAAGTGGATGCCATGAATTACTGTGGATAAAAGTTCCAGTACTACATTAAATTCAAGGTACTGATTAATTGAGTTACGGCAGCATATTTTAACAATTTCAGACCTTGTCAAATACTGGTTATGGACAATGTTTTCCAGTAGCATTGAACCCCATTTCTACAGGTTAGGATAGTGATAGCACTATGCAAAATGAAGCACAGGAATAAATTTACAGTCACAACTTAAACCTCTACTGAACACAAGAGGAGACTGCCATGCTGAACAGTGAATCCCTTATGTTATCAGAAATTAATCAATACCAGATCAATACCAGATCAGACTGCCTGTGATTCTGTATTAAAGAAGCTACATCATCTGTGAGCAGTATAAGAGAGCAGTGAGATGTTGTGTTTCTCCAGCAATTTAATTAGTTTATTCTGAAAAGGTAGAGGTGGGAGTAATGTGTAATGAAGCACTGAACATAGCAGGCCCATATCCCCGTAAATGAAGTACTCATGTGCGCTGCATTTAGACTACACTCAGTCTGTTCTAACTCCATTATCAGTCTGTGCTGACAAAAACCTGTTTCATGCATGCTGTGGTTTCTTTCTGAACCTCTTCAATGTGTATCTGACCTATTACTGTTTCTTACTTAACATCAGTTGTACATGCAGGAAGGAACTGAAAAAAAATATGAGATTGCATCAAATGTAATTTAAATGTTGAATAATACAAAAATATACTGACAATCCTCATTTGGTTCCCTAAATAAACTATAAAAATGTTAAAACAAACACTGTACTGTATATGTACATTTTATACATATGAGTATATCAGCAATTCTTAAATATGGCAAAAGCTGACTGTCATGCAGTAAAAAGAAATTGACTATGCAACAACTCACTTGAGGAAAAAATGCACAATAGCAAATGCAAACAAAACAGTATTAAACTTGTGATCAGAAAAATAGTATTTTCATGTGTGTGTGCGTGTGTGGTGGGGGGGGTGGAGGTGGCAAAGCCTTTGTCACCACACTAGCATACTTAATAATTCCACTTTTACACAACTGTCAAGAAAGGACAATTAGCCTGAAACCCAAAACCTGTTCTCACATACTAGTCAACCAAAGCAATAGTGACCTAGAACTGAAGGTGACTATTACGATCGATGAATTGCCTATTCAACAGATTGAGTTGAAATAATATGTTTATTACATGGACCAGACTGGCTACATAATCAGGTTATTATCTGCTAAATTTTTACAGTAAAAAATAAGGGCCCAGGAAAAATATACTATGCTGCTTATACAAACGTCTCATTAAAGATATGAATATAATAAGACACAAAACATTTACTGAAAAATATGAAAGTTTTTAGAGAATAGAAGGTGTATACTGTGGCACATACTACTGAAAATGTTAGAACAGCTACATATATATAAATATCTGTGATTAGTATAGAAAAATAAGGATTATTAATTTCAGGAGTTAAAAAGAACAGCTTTCAGTTTCTTCTAATGAAATTCAAGATGAATTCACTAACCTATTTTGACTAAGACATACTATTAAAAATGCAGTAAATTTAGTTGTTTTGTCACCTGTATTATCCCCAAAACTTGCTGTTAGTAAAATAACAGATTATTGTATGAGCAAACTGAATATAACAAATCATCTTGTGTTGATGGTATTATGAATAAATTAGTCATTAATTTATCCTCTGTTAAGACCAACTATTTCATATCATGTCTTGAGCGTGTGTACAAAGTAGCTGCTGTCACTGTGGGTTGCTCTTGTCTGTCTTTCATCATAACTTATGATCCGTTTCTGCTTTTTATGTATATATCAGTTCTCCATGGTTTTGAAAAGTTGATCTGATGAAGTCCAGTTGGTGGACGAAGGTGGTTATCATAAATTAAAGCTGCCTTATTCCAGTGACTAAGCCTGTTTGAGTTTGTTTCTTCAATACCTTCACAGAAGAGGAATAGACTGTTTATTACTTAATATTGTAACATTTAAGTGCTTTTATTTTTCATTTTTCACATCTAACAAGGAAGTGAAGTCAGTTCTCTACCTTAATGCTGGGGACAGGTATCTCTTCACATCTCTTCATTCTTACTTGGTTCCAACCAGCAATTTTGATTATTGGCTGAAGGTAACGTTAATGTTCACAGCTGTTCAACTAATTGTTATTTTAAACAATCAAGGTGCAGGGTTTGATTCTTAGCTTTGAAAGGAAAATTAGCTAGGCTTAAAATTGCCCACAAAGGCAGTTAGTCTAGTGATTACATGTGAACCTATGAACCTTATGAACTGGACCTTGGGCTGACCTGGATTTAATTGGCTAACTGGTGTAATGCTGTAGTTTTTATCTTACTAAGTAGCACACCAATATATTTTACTTGCTGTTAGTGTGGACTCTTTGAGGGGAGGAGCTGTGTCTTCTGATGCTACAGGGCTGATTTGGCTCATTGCAGGTAATTGTGGATTCTGTTTTGCTGATGGAACTTCCCCTGTTCTTTTCCTTACTAATCATTACCACTCACTGCTACTGCTGAAATCTATTACCAGTAACATAGTTTTGGTGTTATTTACTGAGCCCTAGTTTGTTCTACTATGGTTAAATGTGGTGTACTACTCCTGTACGGGCAGTTATTTAGTCAGCAATGGCAGCACTTGTGCTGTGCTTTGATGACGGATGGACATAATATGAAATAGTTAGTCTTAACATGGGATAAATTAATAACTGGTACCATAATATTCTGCAATGTTCTGAGCCTTGTTACTGTCTAATTTAACAGCCCCACCATCCCACCATTGATTGTCATTATTACTTAATCTTTTATACCAAAAGAAAAAAAAAAAAAAAAAAAAATATATATATATATATATATATATATATATATATATATATATATATATATATATATACATATATGTGTGTGTGTGTGTGTGTGGGGGGGGTATAGTCTGTGTAGTAGAGAAGTCAGATATTGTGAAAAGTGTTTGTGACTGTTTCCAGCAGCAACATTGTTATATGTAAGCTAATAGAAAACTGTAAAAAACACTTTTGGAAGGAATAAGAGATTTAATTTGAACATTGAAGGAGTGATAATAAGAGATCCAAGAAACTGTAGAAGGCCGACGAATAACAATAAATATACTAGAGTGCTATAAAATTATTATTAGATGGGAAGTGCATAATAATTTAACATAAAAAAGAACAGTGGGCAGGATTCAGAAGGACTTGTAATAACATGGAAACCTTAACTCAGAAAACATCCACATAGTGATAAGTATCATTTTTTCCATGGTGATGGCTGTATGGCAGAGAGCAGTCTTTGTGGAAAAGCTGCATGCTAATGCAACAGTCTGGATGAGTAGTTAATGCTGTTTAGCAAGTTGCTGTCCCCTTGAAATGTTAGTGGCTTTGGGGTAACTTGGCATCGAGGAAAAAGTGTGTACTGTCTTTTGATGGTGTACACCCATTTGGCTCTATTGGACAGCTTGTGGTTTATACCGTGAGTACAGTCAAGTCCAGTGAAGCCCTTTGTGTGAGTATCTGTGCGTGTGAGTATGTATGCATGTCACCATGTATGTAGGGGCAATATGCAGCTGAATGATATATGTGTGTGTGTGTTTCTGTTTGTGTGTGTGTGTGTGTGTGTGTGTGTGTGTGTGTGTGTGTGCCTGTGTGTGTTTGGGCCTGTGTGAGTGTGTGTATGTGTATGTACATTTCAGTGGTTGCACGGGAACTAAGTACAGGGATAATGGTTCTGTTTATGTCTGTATCTAGGGTGGGGGACTGTGCATATGGATGTATAACTGAATGATGATATGAGTGCGACAGTTTCAGTACATCCTTATTTGGGTCGGCATGGCTATGCATGTGTGTGTGTGTGTGTGTGTGTGTGTGTGTGTGGGTATGAGCCTGCGCACATGTGTGTGTGTGTACGGGAAAAGTACAGGGATGCTGGTTCTGTTTATCTGTGTATCTAGGGTGCGAGGTTGTGCATATGGATATGTAACTGAACTGTGCCATGAATGTGACAGTGTCATTAGGTGCTTGTTTGGGTCTGCATGGATATGTGTGTGTGTCTATGTCAGATCAAAATACGTTGTGCTACTTTTAATCATGGTTTTAATGTTTTATAAAGAAAGATAAATAATGTATGGCATATATAGGAGAATATAACTGTATAAAGAATTAATAGCTATGATAAAGAGGACAATTCTACATTACCCACACGCAGGAGTGGTTTGTTGCTAGTATTCAATTATATTATTTAGAAAAAAAATGCTCATCATATTAAATAGCAAAATTGTATGATCAACATCTTATTTCTGTAATGTTTTCCTCTCTCTCTCTTATGGGGGTTACGATGGCTCCGTGATGTGCTGTGCATTCATTGGACATGCATGTGATGATGCTTACACAATACACTAATGTGTTGCACATTCATTGGACATGCATGTGATGATGCTTACACAATACACTAATGTGCTGCACATTCATTGGACATGCATGTGATGATGCTTACACAATACACTAATGTGTTGCACATTCATTGGACATGCATGTGATGATGCTTACACAATACATTAAGTAGGATGCAGCTTGTACCTCTTTGTATTTTCTATTTTGGACTTAGGACTAAGCATACATCCCTCTATGTCAGGCTCCTGACAGTGTGGTGTTGAGCATGGAGTTTTTTTAAACCTTTGATAGCTTCACTTTATTTATATTTTCATTTTGTTATGATGTCTGTCTTTTGGGATGGTGGAAGTTTGCTTTCTACTCTGTTGATAGCTGCTTATGTTTTTTTTTCTTATTGTGAAAGGTGAAAAACTGCAGAAGTAGCTTTTCTTTTTAAAAATACAGCTGCCTGGAATAATTCATAACTGCATACATTCATAGAAAAAAAAAATAGGCATCAGTCTACAGACCATTACACATCTAGCCAGCAATGCATATTTTCCCATACTTTTCTCCACCCCTGTGTGTATTAGGTCTTTGGTACTTCTGGTAGTCAATAGTATGTTACTTTTTGTGGTTAGATTTCTTCAAAGTAGTTATTTCATCTTGTTAGCCACAGAGCTTGCCTATTAATTCCATGACATTGTAGCTTTTCTTAGGCTCTTATACTTCTCTGTGTTTTGCTGAGTGGCTAGTTGGCTAGTCAGTATGACCAGTGTAGCCATTCAAGTTTAATTATTGGTTAATTAGTGCATTTGTTTAATGTCACTGCTTTGCAAAGGTATCTTTTCCTCACTTGTCCAGGTCATGGCTTTTTAACTTTGAGGCATTTTGTCCTTCCCTGTATTCCTTCTGGTACTACCTTTGCCTGTTGGAGGCTAGGTATCAGCAAAAGATGCAAAGTCACCATCTTTGGTGTCGGGCTGTTATAATGTGCAAGTATACCTCAATACTTGTCAAAGCTAGCAACTATCGTGGATAAAGCATGTCAGTTATATTTGTATTTGTATCTGTATTTTTTAATTGGGTAGAAGATTCATGATATAGGTCTTTGATATGTCTGCACTGATCCATTTTTCCATTTGGTACAGGTAAATGGGACTTGTTTTCTTGCAACCTAAGCCAAGCTGCCATGTTTGAATGGTTGATCTGTTAGAGACAGGCCTTTACGTTATAATAGACATCCTTTGTGGCACTGATCTGGCACTCATACTGGCTTGCTACCAACTTTGGAGCTATTCTTCTGACTATTATCTACCACCAGAGTTTTCAATCTTGCAGCATTTTAGATTCAGTAAGTCTAGAGATGAGGTTGCCATCTGTCAATGAAACAACACTGAGTTGTAAGAAGTCTTAGCTGAGGCCACTGACACTTTGAATATGTCATGGGGGTTGAACCAAACTGTCAGTGTCTCCATATCGATTGTCCACCAGGTCACATGAAGGTGTTGCTTCAGATGTTTGCTGACTTCTTTTCTCCTCTGTTGTTATCAGGAAGATGGTTCATTTTGGGTGACTTCAACATTTGTGTAGATCAGGAGTGACTAAATGTTTTCAAAAAATTCCTTTGTGTTATGAAGAGATATAGGTTTACTCTGATGGTTTCAACACTACTCAAATGTACAGGCAGAACTTTAGCTAGGACATCAGGTGTCCTGTGCAGATCCCTGATTGGGTGCCCCCACAACTCAGATTTCAGGAGCAAAAATAAAATGTCTTCTCAAAATTGAAGAACAAAAAAACTGTAGCAAGTGGCTTGCTGCTAATGTAACAAGCAGCGTCCTACAATCATAACTACACACTGAGTACTTCAGCACTTCTGCAGTGCCCCATCACCAGACACTGACCACTTCAGCACTTCAGCTCTGATTGCAAATGCAATGCAGGCACTCACTTCACTCCCCCACCATCAGCATGTCACCTGTCAGTTTGCACACAGGGTAGGGATCCCCTTCTCTCTACCCTAGTTATGAATCTGTGGATGGACATACATTAGTGTTGATGTTACAGCTTGGTGTTAAGATTGGTGACTTGTTGGTGGAGTCTGTTACTTTGGTGATCATCTCAATTATCTTGCAGTAGACCTGACTGTCTTTTGGTCTGGCCATAGCCTAGCCCATTTTGTAGTGGACCTGCCTCATGTAGTGCCTTAAGACTCAGGTTTGATAGTGTGCAGAAGTCTAAGTCATGTTACCTCTGACTCATTGACTTCTTCTTTACATCAGCACTTGGAGGATTTCATTTTTAAGAATGTTGATGAGGCTGTTGATACCTTTCACTTCATATCTTGATTTCCTGCCCCCAAGCTGTATACCTACTGTCCATGTGATGCAACGTGAACCATAATACTAGCTTGAGCTCCATAGTCAAGAAGAGCAGGATGAAGTTTAGATCACAGATGGCATTGCACTCATCTTTTGGAAGCATTATTCCAACTGATAGGCTGAGGTAACTCTGAATAAGTCTTTTAACTTGCCTTAGGAAATCACAGCAGTGCAATTCAACTGGCAATACTCTTCCAGGGGGGTAGGTAGGCTTAGCAGCCTGTAGTTTCAATTCACCCAGACTCTTTCTTGGTTGAAGAATGGAAACGTGCTGCATAGTACTTCAACATTAAGACTGCCTCCATCAGCTATAGCATTAGTACTGTTGTACTTTTGGGGTCTTTTAGTGGTATGGGTGAGAGAACTATGTTTTTTTTTGTAAAAAGCTTAATATTCCCTATTTTGATCAGCTTATTGCTCTTGTTTGACCACTTGTGGACTGGACTATCAACCCTACAGAATATTGCCTGGTGGTCCAAGTCCAGTCCTTTAAAAGACTATTAACATGTTTGTTAAGAATGGATTGTTTACATCTTTGCCAAAGAAAGCTTAGGCTACTC
This sequence comes from Protopterus annectens, assembly GCF_019279795.1. Classification (NCBI taxonomy): domain Eukaryota; kingdom Metazoa; phylum Chordata; order Ceratodontiformes; family Protopteridae; genus Protopterus; species Protopterus annectens. The sequence continues at coordinate 530,305,252 of NC_056732.1, forward strand.
CAACTTTTAATAAGTCTGATGCTGAGGATCTGGATAATTACATAAGGTTCTTAACTAGCTACTAGGTGTGTGGTCCATAAAACTAATGAGGAACCTTGTAGAATTCACCAATTGCCCCAGATCATTCTCTGGTTATGTAATATGCTAAGAGTCACACAGCAAAACAAATGGAGGCTGAGTACCTCTAATCCTGGACTACAGAAAGGGACTTATTAACAATTCATGACTTTAATCCACAGTATTACCTGTCTGAAAACAGACAGACAGACAGACTAATTTATCAAGATTCTTCAGATGGTTGTTCATGAAAAAATAGATTCTTATTTCAGTGTTAATCAAATCTGCAGGCCATTCCAGTCTGGGTTCCAGTCCATACATAATGCAGAGACTGTTTTTGCTAGGTTGTTTGATGATGTGCTTGTGTCTCCTGGTTCTCTTAGACCTCTCCTCAACATTTGACATGGTAACCTATGAGATCCTATGGAACGTTTACGTAATTTATGCAGTATATCAGGTGTAGTCTGGCAGCAGCTTACCTGATACCTTTACAGCCATCCACAGATGATTGATTCTGGAGTTAATACCTTCTCACCCATTCCCCTGATTTTTGCATACTTCTGGGTTGAATTCTGGATCTGTTGTTGTCCACTGTGTACAAATCATCACTTGCAGATGTTATCTGAAACAGTCAATTAAATTGTTAAGATGATGATACACATTTATACATTTCATTTCCCCAGAATTCTCTGTCTGCCTTAAATAAAATTATTTTAGAAATGGAATGCATTCACCAATGAATGCATGATAATGTGCTGAAATTCAATACTAACAATGTACATTTCATGGCAAATCAAGACACCTTTCAGTACTTGTATGCCTCAATTTTGTTCTCAGATATCATCTATAGTGGTGACAAACTGAATGAATTTGCTTTGAAGGTGCAGAAGTTAGGGATAATATTTGATGATCAGTTCACTCTTAGGGACCAGGTATCTGCTGTCATCAAGTCCTCATGTTGCCATCAGCATAACATCTCTCTTATTAAACAGCATCTTATTAATTGAACACATCTTCCTTTGGTGGTGCAGGTTTTAGTGTTCTCTTGGCTGAACTACTCTAATGGCACTTACCAGATGCCGAAGGGGCTAACATTGAGGAGCAAATTAAATATTCTGAGCAGGTAAGTTCTAGCTGTTTCAATATAGGTTGTGGCTGAACTACTAAGAACTGGAGAAAAGGCTGTTTTGCACATAAGTGAATATAGTACACTTTACTATACTAGTGATATGCCCTCTGTCAATTTGGTGTCCAGTTGTGGATGAAAGGAAAATTATGCAATTGTGTTACAGAAAGATGATATATGGGAAAATACTAAATATTTTGACAGATGAATAAGTGACAGTGTGGATGCCAGTAAATGTTACTGAAATACTCTGTGGTAAATGATGTACTTGAAAATTAAGATATGACTCTCTGGTATAATAACAACACATAATGACAGAATTTCATAAATACAATCAAAAAAGTCTATAAATAAAAAGAAATATTCAGTATGAAAAATACATGATGGAAGAGAAAAATATAGAAGGAGACTTGGATAAATAATTGAGATTGATTGATGAAGGCAAGTTAGGTGTCAATGTAAAGAATTTATATGGTTTGCTTTTGTCTACAGAAACATGAGTGGGGGCATGTGATGAAAAAATAAATAATATGGATGAAAGCTACAACTTTGGAACAGCTATGACACAAGAGGGAGAAGAATATTAGGTCTCATTAGTTGTTTCCTGGGTTGATAGGTATATGGAATGGTGTAGTTTAGGTTTGGAGTGAATGCAATTTTTGTGAAGAACAATAAGAAATAATACAAATTCTGTGTGGACAAAGTTGTATTTGCCATGAGCTGAAGTGCATGGGGAGACAGAATTACCAATAAAGCCATATTGGAAGGATGGAGGAGCACAATTGACATAAGACTGCAAAGTCAGGGTAACTGTGTGCTGAGGAGGTACAAACCATATAATAAGAGGAGTACAGATGGTCACCATCAAAATCTCCAAGTCTCAGTTTTAGAATTTGGGGATTAGTGCTGATCTGCTGTGCAGTCTTTCTGGGGTTTCTGTGTTCTCCATGCATATCATTCAACCCACCTACTGAAAGCTGATGGGCTACAATAAATCCTCTGTACACAGTGGCTCACAGTGCCTCTCACACACACACACACACACACACACACACACACACACACACACACACACACACACACACACACACACACACAAAAACTCTTTTATTTACTCTTTTTGTGGCTAAGTCATAAATAAAAAGGGTCCATATACCAGCCCACTTGTGCAGTTATCAAAGGCAAATAAATTAGTACATGAGAGGTCACTAAAGTGATAGGCTTTTAACTTCTAATAAAAAAGGTGCAGATGAAGTAAGAAAACATGCAAAAGATACAAAGTTGAACTTGAGGAGAAACGACACAATAAAATGGCAGGGGTATTACACTAAATTCTGTCTTCTTAACGGAGCTACAATGGTAACTGATATTTATAGAGAGATAGTGAAAAGAAGGAAGCCACTAAGATTATTACTATATGTAGAAGAGACAGTGCAAATCACAGATACCCCCAGCAGAGCCTTTGAAAGAAAGATGAAGAAGAAATTAATTCTGTGGAAATTCTAACAGTAACACAGTTAAAATACAGAAACAATGCAAACTGAGTTGCCTTCTAGGCATATTTGATGCAATATAAAAAAAAAACTATTAGCTAACAATGAAGAAAGATAAGTGATTTGATTTCTGAAGTAGTGATTAGATAAAGCTGGAATGAACTACATGAACTGACAAATATCCCATTTAAAATGTTGCATTCGTTTGGTACTGATGTTGAGTAACAAGCCTGTTTCACATATAAAAGATATGAAAGTCTCAATTGATGCAAAACCACACAAAGTTATTTACGTTTGCAGAGAAGATGCAAGCAAACAAAGACCTCTTTTTGTAATTATGCATACAAATGGCTTAAAATCCATATAACTAAATAAGGTTAATGACTGGAAAATTGCTATGACAGCTGGGAGTCAACAAATCAAATTACATAAATATGTGCCAGCAACTGCCGATTTAGGTGTCAGCCAATAGCTGCATACATACGTGGATTAACAGTTGTCATGATGATGAAACAAGGTGATCTGACCAGTACAAATAACACAAACAATCTTTAAAAAATGTATTTACTTATAAGATTACCTGAAAAAAACAGTAATAGTAAAATTAAACATTTAATTAACGCTGCTTATCTGGTTGTGTAAAACTGGTTGAAATAAAAAATAACAGAGCTGCTGTGACAAAAACACCACCTAGTGGAATACAGAATCAAGCAGAATTTCTACCTCACCTAATGTTTAAAAATGTAATGTGCAGGCAACAGTGCTTAGGCAGTTATCATTACCTGTTCATTGTACAGTATCAAGTCTTATTTCTGGAAGGCCCTGTGGCTAGGTGATGTTCAGCACTTGGGAGCTAAAAGGAAGAGCAAAAAAAAAAAAGAGAGAGAGGATGAAAGGCAAAACGTTGAAGTAGAAATCTAACCAATACTAATAAAACCACATGGCTTAGGAGTCATTTTTCTCCTGACTGCTGCAAGGTGCTTCCATTAGAATGTCATGAAGTATGCTGCAAGAAACTATTGGTTTAGCAGATAGCCATTTATGAGAATTGGCAGGTTTGCTCACAGGAGGTTGATACAAGAGGAAACAGTACATTTAGCTGATCTTCAAAGTGTACTTGTACAGCTATGACTTGGATGTGTCACATGGTAGTCAGAGGTCAACATTTCTTAATTCATATCTTATTATTAGCCTTTGTTAGTGCAGTTCATAAAATACAAAGATTTTTCTTTAGAAAACAGAATTCTTGCATACTGCAGCTCATTTAGAAAATTACCTAACTTCTAAATATTACTTATATTTATGTTGTGGTGTGTGTGTGTGTGTGTGTGTGTGTGTGTGTGTGTGTGTGTGTGTGTGTGTGTGTGTGTGTGTGTGTGTGTGTCTGTGTGCGCGCGCGCATGTGTGTGTGCAGGCATGTGTACTTCACTACATCCTTTTTATGGATAAAGAAGAGTCTATCACCCCATCCGTTACATTCCATGGGTCTTTGTTGTGAAAATATTTTTTAAAAGATAGAGGGTGTAGTTGGTCTCCCAGTCTACCGTGTGTCCCTTTTCATCCTCCATTCCTCACTTTTTCTGTTCAGGGTGACTTGTTTCCATTTCTTCATCAGCAAGTACTCCCATCTGTTATGGTGTATGATAGATCTCCTCCAGTCTTCTTGAAGATTTTGTTCTGGACTGTAAGTACTCATATGTGTTTTCCCTTGTATAACTTATAGAACTGCATACACTACTCAATATGAGGGCTGCACAGGACCTGATGAAGCAAGAACATTGCATATTGCTTAAGTTCTCAGTGCACATCCTGAAAGTCTGTTTGCAGCTGTCACAGCTCTCTTACTCTGCTCCTGGTGGTTCTTTCCAGATGTAATGAAACCGTTAGTTTCATTTGCTGCTTTGTCATCATCAGTGTCACTCGTTTAGGATAATACTTCATACCAGAGTAGTTGCGACCCAAGTGTAGTACTTTGCATTTTCAGCACTGTATCTCTACTGTCATCTTTCTGCTCATTTGAACAACCATCCTTTCTGCATCACCTGCTGCAGGTCCTGAATTTCTGTCACCAGCACAGAAGCTGGTGTTCTGAATTACCACAGATATAAGTGAAACAAACATGCAGTGTCTGCCTGTGACCTGAAGCTCTGAATTACCACAGATACATAGTGAAACGAACACACTGTGTCTGCCTGTGACCTGATACCTGCCAAAGAAGCCGGTGTTATGAATTACCACGTTTATATAGTGAAACAAACATATTATGTCTGCCTGTGACCTGATCCCTACCAAAGAAGCTGACCCTGTTCTGCACTACCACATATATAAGTGAAACAAACACAATGTATATGCCTGTGATCTGATTTCCAGCACTATTACATATGCTAAACACCTCTCCTATCTGACTAACTTTGTTTCCTCCTCTCTGATTAGTGCTTCTGCCTGTTATTCTACCCCCTACTATCCCTGCTGTTGCATCCTCCTGCATTACTGCCTGTGTTCTACATCCCCTTATTTGGACCTGTCCATTCACATTGGGCATCTTTTCCTTTACGTCAGTTTTCTCCCTTCCAGCTTTCTTGCTTTCTTTCTGTTATTTTTCCATCTGCTTCATTCCACTCATCACCTGTCTGCTAACATCATTATTGTATGTATTACAGCACCTGTCTATGTCCCTCTGTCCTTTCTCTGTTCTCTTACTATATTTTGCACACTCTTTTTGTCCTCCTTTTGTCTTCCCAGTTCGGTCTTAGTCTGCCCTTCCTTGCCTGACTAGCCAATCCATTGCCACTTCTAGCTCCTATTTTTCCCCTAAAGCACATGTATGTCCATTTACTCCCCTCTGTCTTCTGTTGCCCCAAAGCATTTAGAACCATGTTATCATACCCTTTCCGAACACTTTTACAATTTCTCATCTACTCATTTCTGCTGCTATGCTTTAGTTTCATTCTGATCTCCTTCTTGGGTTGCAATTTGTATCTATTAACATGTAGCTTGTCATTTCTACCTCAACTGCTTTCACAATTTAACAGGGAGTTAAGTAGCAGTTCAGCAATTAACCCTAACCTACTTACACTTATCAAGGGTGTCAGAACTTGTCAGAGATTGGGGATGCATGGCTAGGCTTAAAAAGGCCCTTGTGGTCATTGTCCTAGTGCACACCTACGAATCTAACCTACCTGAACAGTACGTGTCTCCAAGAATAATTAAAGTGCAAGGAGCAGTAGCTCCACATTCTTGTGATCTTCTACACATTTTGATGAGTTTAAGTAGTTATTCTGCCTGCCTCTTTTTTTCTCTGACTGCATACTTCTTCCACAGGTGTCCACTCTGTTTTCTTTCTATGTTAAAATAAATTTTCTACTCATTTCTTATTACCTTTTCCATTTAAGTCCTTCTTCTTCTTCTAGCACCTTTCTTCTTTAGATTTTTAACTCACTTCACTGATTAAATCTGTCATTTACACACACACACACACACACACACACACACACACACACACACACACACACACACACAAGATATTTTATTTCGAAACATTGATGCAATTGGTGGAGACTGACTCTTTAAGAAAATGGATTTGGTAACTAGAAGCACATTAAAAAATAAATGTGCATTGAGCAAGTAGTAAAAATGGTACTCTGTAATTCAGGAACATACTGTCGTCTGAAATGTTGTGTCATAAACTCACAGACGCTAGCTGGGCAGGGGACAAATCTAACTAGAGGACAAGTATGCAGACAGCCTGTGTGTTAAAGCTACATACAAACCTATCAGGTGTTACATGCTACATGAAAGTCTACAACTGTGCAATGTATCTGTCCACTGTGAACTGCATTAACAGAGGCAAAGCCTGAGAACTGTTTACAGAAATGGCAGGGTGTGTATGTATGTATATGTATGTGTGAGTGGAGAGTTAAATGCCAGGAGCTATCATGATATTAAGCTATTCCCCATTTCAGTCCTGTCTGGAACACACACATTGTTGTATTGTTGTTACTGATTTTATATCTGTTTCTACCATATGTCAGTGGTAATATTAATTGAAATTATATCTGCTCCATTAATTCCTCCTTTGTAAGGTTCCCTATTACACAGATAATATACTTTAGCATAACACTGAACCATGCTAATTGGCACAGAATCCAATTTTTTACTTAGAATTGACTACATTCATTGCAAATAGGTTGCCTGGTGGTGCTGCAGTTGCGTTGTTGCCTCACAGTAAGACGAAGTCCTGTTCAATTCTCAGATAGAGTGTCTTCTGCGTGGAGACATGCGTGAATGGGCGTACCTTCGTTGAAGGTTGTGCATCAGGGCTGGCAACTCGACACATAAACATCTACTGCCAATCATTAGTGGACCGGAGTTCTGCTGTGGCGACCCCTAACCGGGAAAAGCCGAAAGACACAACAACAACATATTCATTGCAAATAGATTTCTGGACTGATTGCTAGGACAAGATTAAGAGAAAAGTCTGCAACAAACTTTAAAGGAAACCGTTGAACAGTGTACACTTTTACGCTGAAAGATGAAGTTGATATGCATGTGGTAATCAAGTCATTTGGGGCCCAATGCTGCTTGGTTCTGTAAGACCCAAAACAAGACACTGTGGCATTTTGAAATAAAAAAAATGTTGAGTGTCACTGTACATAAAGGACCGAAGTAAATTTTAAACCAAAGATACTTTGTTCAGTAAGAACCAAGACAAAATTGAATAAATGATGTGTCAATGTATCAAAGCTTAAAAAAAGCACAAAAAAAAACTCCATGCCTTCCTCAGTAAAATAATCACACAAATAAATTTCGTCTTTGCTGTGTAATATTCTGACACTATAAAAGAATCTGATAGTTGCCTTACCACACAAATAATCAACCAGCATTGTCTCTTGAGTGTAGCTAAAGCACAGATGTTCTAGTGTAGTCTCTTCTTCTTCTTCTTTTGGCTTTTCCCAGTTAGGGGTCACCACAGCGGATCATCTGTCCGCTAATGATTGGCAGTGGGGTTTTACAGTGTCGAGTTGCCAGCCCGGCACCCAACCTTCCACAGAAGGCACATACACACACACACTCACACCTAGGGCCAATTTAGAGTGTCCAATCCACCTACTGCATGTCTTTGGGATGTGGGAGGAAACCAGAGCACCCGGAGGAAACCCACACAACCACAGGGAGAACATGTAGACTCCACACTGAAAGCACCCCAGCCGAGAATCGAACCGGAGAACCTCTTGCTGTGAGGCGGCAACACTAATCGCTGCACCACCATGGCCGCCCATGTTCTAAGTGTAGACTACGGTCGACAAATCCAGTGTTAACAGTTTCATGTCAACTGATAACCTTTCACTGTGTATGGAAATTTAACTCACTGAATCAACTTAATGCTTTCAAGGCTATAAAACTTAAACTCCATATTATTTATTTAAAAGGGTGCTCATTTAGTTATGGCAGGTATATGTCATGTCTTGTGTGTGAGTGAATGTGTATGTGTGTGTGTGTGTGTTTGTGTGTGTGTGTATGTGTGTGTGTGTGTGTGTGTGTGTGTGTGTGTGTGTGTGTGTGTGTGTGTGTGTGTGTGTGCTTGTGTGTTTATATTATTTATCTGTTTGCATCTTGTGTGTGTTTTTATATATATATATATATATATATATATATATATATATGTATATATATATATATATATATATATATATATATATATATATATATATATATATATCTTAATATACATATATGTATATACATACATACATGGGTCTACGTTGTTTTGTTGGATCTCATTTCATTGCATTCCATTTCACCCTGACCACATAGCTGAAAACACAAATTACTGAAAACTCATTTCACTGAATCTCATTTCACTGAACTGAACTTAGTATATATATATATGGCACTGTATAGAGTACTGTAAGGCAAGTAAAAGGTATATGCCCTTTTCCCCACGGTTGTCCGATCCTGGAGTTATTATAAATAGTTAGGGGGAGTTTTGGGGGGCACAGACCCCCACATTGGGGGGGGGTGTAGCCCCACCTTGTTTTATATTGTATTTTACCAAAAACTTCAAAACAATGCATTTTAAACAATAGACATGCATAGTTGTAACACCAATAATTAACTCTCTACAGAAGACAATATGTACTCAAACTAAGTGAGGGGCTATGCCCCCCACCCCCCCCCTAACTGTATATACTTACTCCAGGATCACACTACTGTAGGGAAAAGGGCATATACCTTTTATTTGCCTTGCAGTACTTTACAGTGCCATATATAATAACTGCAGTTCAGTGAAATGCGATTCAGTGAAATGGGTTTTCAGTAATTTGAGTTTTCACTGAAGTGGTCGGGGTGAAATGAAATTCAGTGAAATGAGATTCAATGAAACAAAGCAGACCCATATATATATACATATATATATATATATATATATATATATATATATATATGTGGAAGAGTTATTAGCAAACACTCACGAGTGAACCTTCTTTTCAGCTGATTTCTGCCTGCCACCAGCTCTTTCTGTGAGATAGTGATACAGTGGGATCTGCTGTATTGTGACCTCAGAGTGGGTATATATAATTAGCAGGAGGTATGGTGGGTGAGATTTTTTTAGTGTCTTTTACTACTGGAACTTTCTTGACTGATTTTTTTTCGACACTCTTTTGAGCATTTGCTCTTGTCTGCAATACTCATTATTTAATTATCTATCGATTTATCTATATATATATAGAAAGATCAACTTAAAAACACCGACGGTGCAAAATGAATTTTATAATAAATGTCGACCAAAAAAACAAAAAATGACGACATGCAGCACATGCTCTGAGGCACAATTGTACAACATGCTATAAAAATCAAGGCTTTTGCAATAAGGCAAGCCCCTCTACATCCCCATGTCAGGAGGAGATATGCCCCCACACCCTGATAATTATAAATAATAATGTTGAAATCAAATTATACTGGGAAACAGTCAAAATTCTCCAACCACAGTATTATGGTGGTCTAGGACCACTGCTGACAACTTTTCTTTTGACCAAATTATGTAGGGAGGAATGTGACCAATATTTGTAGCAGTCAGTTAAACTGACTGGAGTCATATATATCTAGATATCTAGATACAGATAAAAGATATAGATATAGATCTGGTGAGAATGGTAAAAAATATATTTGGTCAACATGGAAATCATCAGCCAGCTTGTTTCACTGATTTCTGTTTTGACCCTTGGTATGCAGTATTTTTATGTGCACTAGCAACCAGTGATGTTAAAGCAGTTTCTCCTATTCTCTGTTGCACAATCTCAGAGTTGGATATATATCTATATGACTGTATATCTAAGGTATCCATCCTCACCCCTTTTTCCCATTTTGCACATGGGGTCGGGGCATTACTTCTGCATTGACAATCATCTCGAGCCAAGGTTAACACCACTATGTGGCTAGTCCTTTTTAATATATATGGATTAAAGTAGTATGTGTAGTAGAAAAATAGCTGATCACATATAGTTGATTTTAAATGTGTGCGAGATTGCGGTACAGGGGTGAATCAGGGAATTTGCACTTGCCTCACTGTATTGTGCTGTCTAAATTTGTATTTAGAATTTTACAGGGGAAGTGGAGTACAGGGAGGCTTTTTTTGTTCTTGATAACTTGCCATTTGATAATTAGATGTTTTGATATATATATATATATATATATATATATATATATATATATATATATATATATATATATACACACACACACACACACACACACACACACACACACACACACACACACACACACATCCTGTAATGGAGGCCCATGGGATATATGCAAATGACACCTTAAGGATATCAAGAGGTTCAGTTACATGATTTCTGAATGTCCATGACTTTTTTTTTTACTTTTTAAGTATTTATAGTTACATTCAGGCCAATAAAGCCAAATCCTGTGTTTCTGCAATATAGCTAAACTATTGACTTACACTGTGTTGGCAAGGCCATTAAAAAGGCTGAAACATACATGTCAACAGCTAGTGGGGTTTGGCTTTATTGGCCTGAATTTAACCATAAACATTTAAAAATTAAAAAAAAAAAACATGCACATTCAGAAGCAATGAAGATGAAGCACTTGATATTCTTATGGTGTTGTTTACATATTTTCCATGGACTTCCATTACAGGAAGTTTAAGGTATCACACAGTGAAAACTCTAGCTTAGCTGAGTTTTTCTTGAAGCTTTCTCTCTCTCTCTCCGTGTGTGTGGGTGTGTGTGTGTGTGTGTGTGTGTGTGTGTGTGTGTGTGTGTGTACGCGAGTGAAACAGATGGGGGTTAGCATCACTGCTACCACTGTGACATCCAGATGGTAACCTTCCAGCCTGCCTGCTAATAGCTGTGATGCCAGAGTGGCTGGCACTGATGGGTTTTAAATCCCACATTTGTCAACTGAGGTAAAGTAATAGCAAGAAAGTACACACAAGTCTGTTTCAGTAATTAATTTGCAAAATGTAACATGGCCCCAAGACTATAAATTGATAGGCACTGCTATCTTGGGTGTGGGCTTCCAACATCTCTACCCATACTAGACTTCTCATAGGGCCCTTAGAGAGCGCAGACTTTGGAAACATATTCCAGTTCTCTCTGTATCATACAGTGTCTTCCAGTGCCTTTGTATCCATGGCAATTGCCTTTACTCAAATTATTATTTTCATTCTACTTATATATTTAAACTGTATTTTCACACAATTCCCAAGGAAGGCTGGCAGAATTCTCCATTTCCCTATAGCTTTTCCTCCTGGCCCAACTCTCAGATAGGGTCAAAGACAACCATCTACTGGCTGCCCTCAGTCAAACAAAACATAAATATGTCAATTAATATCTTTCACTGGCAGTAGGCCTAGACATGTGCTACATAACTTACTGTGTAAATAATATTTACCATCTACTTAAATAAATAACAGTGCACTAGAGGCAATGGAACATAGCAGTAAATAAATGAGCTTTACTTTAAATAATAAAGAAAATAATTTAAAAGCAGATTAAATATATAAGTAGGATTACACACACACAGGGAAATATAATTAAAAGCAATAAAATACACAGGATGTATACAGAAAAAAATCTAAGCTCAGATGTGTATGTTCTCTGGCTAACTCTTTCTGCAGAAATACTATCCTTAACTTTCATAAGTTAGATAAATTAATAAATAAAATCAAATAAACACATGTTATAGACAAATACACCACATAGGCAAGTCAAGATAACATTTTGTGTAGCATGGCACACTGTTATTTACAATGTTTTTCACAACCTCTATAACCTTCCCATTGCAGGTCTCAGTTTACAATAGAGATAAAATAAGGAGAATTATGCTTCTACTTGTCATACCAACACTTCTCAAGAATAAAACCTTAATCACATCACTCCTTCAGCAATAGAATTTACCAACACATATGCAAATTATTTCCTTTCCTTGACTCTACTCTTGTGTTGTGTGACTTAGGAATATGCTCGTCATTAAGTCAATTAGAGATTGCAGCAATTACATCTCAAAATTATCTCCTGGACTTTCATCTCTTTTGTCACATACCCAAGAGAAGTCAGCTAGTCTGAAGATCTAACTCATTTGAAAAGTCAATCCCTGTTCTTTTATATTCAAAAAGACAAAAGTCACACATTCCTAAGTCACTTAGAGCAAACACACTATTTACAAATGAGCAACTGAAGAGAAAAAGAAAATACATTACAGTTAGGACAGATATATACATATAAATGCACACATGTACACACATTTATATACACACACACATATGTATATATATATATATATATATATATATATATATATATATATATACATACGTGTGTGTGTGTGTGTGTGTGTCAGACAGTGTCACTAAGAGAGTTTAATAGGTGGTACAAATAGGTAGTCAGGTTGCTAGGCATACGCCATCTAGAAAATATTGTAGCAGTTATGCATGTAATAATGGCTGTTAAGGTGTGCTGGAGTATAACAGGGTATTCTTGGTGGCTGTCCCTTTAAGGTAATTATGCACAGAGAGAGGCAGCCGCCTACATAAGCTGATGTCACAAACAAAATGTCAGAAGTCACGGAGTCTACTTCCCATAATTATGAATATGAAGTTGATGTTAAAATTTTTTTATTGCAAATAATTCATTTCACTGCCCTTTGTCGGTCCCTGACTGAAAAAATCTGACTAGACCATCCCTCACAGAATAACTAAGTGAATGAACAAATAAATGAATGAATGGATGAATAAACAGATAAGTAAAAGAATGTAGCATTAAAAAAGATCCTAATGTACTTGAATGAAGTGGTGGATTGTGCAAGGATTTGCTCATATGTAATATTGTGAATCTGGTGCGATATTCATAGGGGAAATTGTTTTTCCCTTTCTGTGTGCATCTGTTTGGAAGTGTGTAACATAAAGGCCTATAAACCCAGAACAGAAATGGTTAATTTTATTACAATTTTATGTATAGTGCAGTGTGGCAAATAACTCATACATTATGAACATATTTGACAACTTCTAGACTGCAAAAGTGTTGCATATAAGGCAATCAACAACTATGTAAAACACTTTGCAAGGAGTGAGATGTTTGATGCGACTATATAAGGACTGAAGAAAGAAGACACAGGAAAATGAGAAAGGCATAGGAAAGACAATAAATGTATCAAGCAGGGCCTGCTTTTATATTGCAGTATTTTTATGTGTTGGGTAGAAAATTATTATCAGGTGAGCAGTCCGATGACAATGTGACTGAAAGGAAAACATGGGTATGCAATAAATGAATATATAACAAGTAGTTTAAACAATATATTTTAATGGTGAATAAAGGAAAACTGGAAGAATGAATGGCCTATTTAGGAGAGTAGGGTAATACAGGGAATTAAGGGGTGGAGTGTAGAGCAGAAAAGAAGGACCTGTGTTTGATAAATCGTGAGATGACAGATTGAGAAAGAAAGGATACTAGAATGACACATTTTACTAACAATGTCTGCCATTACTTCTTTAAGCTCTTCTTAAATTATGAATATTTAATAGTCAAAACTAGTATTTTTCTTGAATCAGTTTCAGTCTAACAATAAATGAACTGATGCTGAAGCACAGCATTTTCAAATCATTTTCCTATAAGAGATGCATTAAATATTTTGAATATAATGGCAGAATGTGTAGATGATCTGTTTCTACAGTTACATTAACCTTTTCCCAACATAATTATAAAAATAGATCTACTAAAGTTATGGAATGACCCAGCACACTGCTGTTCCTTAAGATCATATATACCACATGATATGGATCATCAACTCTTTATTAACATGGTTACAAAAGAGTCAAATGCTTCTTAACAAATGTGGTATTCTCTGAACAGAATGCCTTTATACCTTCCAGACAAATGCACAGTAAAGTGCAGTAGGTAGGTACTATTTGCCCTCAGTCAGTTGTTTGATAATGTGTAGGTATATAAATTATTTCAATTAATTGTATTTGTGTCATCTTTTCTTCCTTTTCATCAGTATCACAATGCATATGTATGGGTTCTAATGTGTTACTATACACCCATGGATGTCAAACAAATTCTGATTCTCTTTCTCTCTGTAAAGATGTTGATTATGATCATAGATCCTTTAGTATTAAAAATATTTGCCATACCAGACTTTGGAAACATTACAGATCAACTTAAAATACTACTCATTGAAGAGAATGTAGTTCTCTTGTTTAAATCTACTGAAAATCATTTTATTCAAACAAAAAAGATGTTTGAAATATTATTCAACATCTTGCATCTTGGGATTTATATGTCAGTATCACTTGGTATTCATATCAGTTCATCACCTAACTTCTTCACTAAAAAATAATTCAGTGGCCATATAAAATACTGTTTTACTCTGGGAGCATAATCAAATTGGATCCCATGGAACTGGCAGTAAAGAATTATGAAACAGCCATTGTTCTGATTATACATTTTTGGCTCAGTGGATCAACCTATATAAATTATAATAGAGGTAGCAGTACCCCAAAAATCTTAGATCCTTCTAAGTCAAGGATAAGTTTGACATAAGTAGTTGAAAAGGAACTAAGTAACTTTCCATACCTATCCCTGTATTCAAAATTGTAATACTTATTGTATGTTGGTCGGATGAGGCCTAGTCAGTTAATCAGTAGGCCTTACATGCCTCTCTTGTACGACCTTTATAAATAATTCAAAGCACGTGGAAAAAAGAAATGGTGCGCTTCAAGGTAGAACGCTACTGGTATGACATTTTCAGGTTCTTTCAGCCGAGGGAAACAAATTAATGCAAGTCCATCATTGGAATACCGGATTTTTTTTAATATTTCCTGAATAAAAGGGGGTGGGGTTGGCATAATAGTTAAAGTGTGTACCTCCAAAGTACAGAGTTGATTCTCACCTTTAAACAGGGAAGACAAATGCCCTAGACTTAAAAAGCCCACAAGGGCAGCTTGTGAAGTACCTGTCTATGAACCTACAATTAACAACAGAGTGTTTCATTAATAAACTATTGGATTTTAACCTTTTTACTACTGACCATTTTCAAGAAGACTGTTGCTTATACCACTCTTCTTTGAAACTAAATATTTTATTATAAACCCGGTTACTGTATTTACATAAACCATATGCATTGTTAGCAATAAAATATTAGTACATACACCTTATCAGATTTATACCGAACCAACAAACAAAAATGGAAGTTAACAAGTTATTTTGAGTTATGCTAATATGACAAGTCAGCTGGAGTTTTGCCAGATAAAGTTCCATAGCTGTTTGATTGTGAACTACCCACACCAAACATGTAGGCATTGAAATTGATAACAACCTTAGATTTCACATCCACATTGCCCAAACCATCAAGTACATAAAAAAACTAGGTCTGCTCTATTGTAACAATCAATTTCTCTCTAAACAATCTAGAATCACAGTAGCCAGGACACATTTATTATCCACCCTTCTGTTTGCTTCCCCAGTACTAACCAACCGTCGTAAATCTGATCTTAACAGGCTAGAATCCTGTTACAAGATAGCTAGATTTGCCACTGAATCTACATGTAGAACACATCACTGTATAGCCCTTAAAAACTAAACTGGTTAGAACTCCCTCAACTATTGCAACTCAATCAACTGTGACTAGCACATACCACCCAGACAATGTCCCAGCCCTCCAACATCTTATACAACCTTACACCACAAAAATAATTTTGAGATCTAATACCCTTAACCTTCTTGAGGTCACCAATTACAAAGATGAAGCAGGGAAATCTCTCTCTAGCTACTGCATCTCCAAACTCTGGAACCCTCTACCAGCCACCTTCACATCCAATACCTCCACTACTCAATTTAAAAAACTCCTCATAACCCATCTTTCTAACAAATGGCTATGCGCCTGTAACACCCCTGGGTAAAGACAAAGATACTAAAAACTACTCTTCTCATCAAGTTTCTAATTTTTAATGCTACCTTTTGAAAGCATTACAGCTTTACAAATTAATTGAATTTCTAAGAAATGTATCCATAGTTAATACTAAACTACTATGTAAAAATGTACTAGGAAGTATAATCACATAGTACTGTAGATTCTTATTAATCCTTCTATACTTGCTTTGTATACTACTGTATTGTTTGTATGTTACTGCATTGTATGTAAAATGAAGCTTTTCTCCTCCGGCCTCCGCTGTAAATGGACATGTGTCCAGTCGGACTTTCCCAGTCAACAAATGTAAAATAAAAATAAATAAATAAATAAATAAATAAATAAATACATTTTTGTTCATGTCTTGCATGAGCTGTAAACAGTCTTTTCCTAGTCAGTGGTGATAGTACACATGCAGGTTACTGTACTTAAAAAGCTATGTCTTCATTTACGCTGCTGAAAGCTTCTCTAGAATTTTCCAGTGTGCTGCCATACACTCTTTAATGACTACTGACTGTTGCAAAATCCAACTAGTAAAAATCCTCCCTAGTGACTAGCAGTGAGGTGTAAGATTTCCAGAAACATACAATAAACATAGTTTCTTGATATTCACACATACTCACAGATGCAAAGACACATGTTGCTATGGTATCACATAGTTTCATTGGGGAGGGGTAAGTCTTAGTGTATCATTAGTGTCTCCACAACCATGCATACTTGGTTATCAACAAACTCCTTACTTTTACACTGTGATATTGCTGTCTGGTAGCCTCTTCTCCTAAACAGCAGGGAGGTCTCTGTGTATGTAGGGAGTATTTCTATTCTGCGCAGTTAACTTGTATTCCTATTGCATGATGCTTCAAGTACTCAACGGAACTAGACCTGCTACACTTCCTGGAAAAACTCATTCACTTTGGCCTCAATTTTATTAGCCAACAACCAGTACAAATGAAATTCTTGTTCTACAGCCTGGAGATTGGCAAACTTTGCCTGCAGCTAACAAATCCACTAAGGGAAGGAAGGGCAGCATGATGCATTCCCTGAAATGGGTGTATTGCATAATATAGCTTAAGCACATGTACTTCAGTGGCATTTCTGTCTACTCCCCATTTCTGCTACATCCCATGAAGTGTACTTTGATACATAGTGCCCCCATGTGGATCAGCCATATGACTAAACCATATTATTCTTAGCTCATCCCAGTCCTCAGGCTACCAGGAATAGCATTTATGCTAAGAAATGGACAACTTCATATTAGATACATTGAGCCCCTCACTTCTGCTAGGGAATATCTGGAATACAATGCTCAAAGGCATCCATGTGTGTGTGACTTCAATACTGTACTTTCAGATGTATTGGCAGGGATTTCTCATAGTGAGAATTGGCAGGGATTTCTCATAGCATGCTACAGCCAACAGAGTGTGTGTATGCATGATGGTACATAATCTTCTACCTTGAGCTACCATTATTAAACTTTTGTCAGCTTAAATTCACCTCTTTTTACCCATTCATATATCAAATATTGACCAGGATATGATTATTCCACTGTAATTGTGGGCTTTCCAGTTTTCTTTTTTTCTTGTCATCTCTTTTATATATTTTTTTAATTTTGTTTTTTGCCACTTTCTGTTGTCACCTGATTTTTGTCTGCTTCCGGTTTCATTGGATCATAGGAAATGCAAGGCAATTGAATCCTGTAACCACTAATGTCTTTACAGTCCCCACCCTCAGATTCAATCTCCTCTCCCCTCTTGAGGAGGGCCAAGCTTATTTATTTATGTATTAATTAAGCCAGGGGTGAAGTTTTAAATATCCATCCAATAGTTCTGTCCCTGCCTGAAGGAGATACAGTGCCACACATACAAAACATCCTGGACCACTGGATCAATAATGATGGCAGGCAATGTATAGATCTCCCTGCAGGAGTCTTTAAGACAGTTAATAAAAGGACAGAACTTTCATCTTTTATGTTACTTTAGGCTTTTTAAGCTAGTGATCTTCTTTTTTAAGAACCACTGGTGTCCTTCTAGTTGTTTGACATATTTAGAGAGGTGCATTCCAAAGGGGGCATTGTATTCTATAATTAGCCTAATCTGTGTTGAATATAATGTGAAAATGACCTTTATGGATCTGGAAGATATCTCCTTGGCAATCAGTTGAGCTAAGTAGAAGGACTTTCTGACTACTGTCGTTATGTGATGATTAAAGGAGAGGGAATTATCAACAGGTTGCAAACAGCATTCTCATTGTTTATGATATATGATTGCAAAAGGAATACTTTACCAAATGTTACCATGTTATACTTTTCAATATCCAGTTTAAGCCCATTGTTAGAACACCAGTTGTTTACATGTAAAGTTCTTGTTGTAGGGTTTGCGTATCAGAGTATGACTTGACAATGACTCCTAATTTGTAGTTGCCCATGAGCTTGGTTAGCCAGTGGTCTTGGCTTGTGGTCTGGAGGTCAGTAAAGTAAATACCAAACAAAAGGGGACCCAGACTGATCCCAGAGAAATACCACAAGCTCCCACCATACTCTTGGATAAGACAGCTGTTACTCACACCATATCGGTTCTGTCCCTTAGCCAGTTTGCTGTCCATCTTGCAACATAGGATCTATTTGTAATGCATTTAACTAACTAACTATGCTAAAGTGGGGTATAGTGTCAAAGCCTTTAGCCAGGTCAAGGTACATTGCGTGTAAAACATGCTGTCAACAGCTTATATTACTCTAGCAAAGAAATTAACCAGATTCGTTAAACAATATCTAACGTTAACAAAGTCAAACTGATGTGGATCTAGCCTGATGAGATTTTTAATGCAGTATCTAATTAATTTAGTTATAATTTGCTCTGTGGCTTTACATATGACACTCATTAGGCTGACAGGTCTTTAATTCCTGATGTCATTGGAGAGGCAACCCTTTTGGAGTAGCATCACCACTGATGTGTGCCAAACTTCAGGGACTAAGCTAGTAGTTAAACTCTGATTAATAGTTTAGGGAGGTGCTGTGCCAGGGCTTCCTTAGAACTATTTATTAAACAGCCTGCTACATTATCAGATCCCACAGAGGACGTATTCTTAGTCTTTGAGTGCACCTTCAATGCATGATTTTTGGTCATCATGGAGTGATTGAAGGCTTCAGGAACAAGTGGGGATTGAACAGTCATTCCCAGGGTAAAGTTGGCATTGAATCTATTATGTAATATGTTGGCAATGTCTACTGGGTCAGAGTAGGTGGTGCCATCCTGAATATATTCAGAGCAATACTGGGTGTTATTTCTTAGTCTTCTAATGTATTTGTAATTGACTCAGCTCATGGGCTGCCTTAGTATTCCTAATATATTTTAAGCTTTTATTCATTTTTTAATGTCATCCTTGACTTGAGGGCTGTTAGATCTGCTATATACGTTAAGTATTTTTTTACTGAAAAGTTTATTTATGCTGGTGGACAACCACAGTAGATTGCTTCTAAATGATCTATTATTTTTAAGTCTGGAAGGTGCTGTCAATTCTGTATATTTATCTAAGGTGGCATATAGCTTTTTTGTGTAGCTTCCAGTTGATGTCCAGGGTTAGGCTGGAACAACTGAATGTTGAAACTTCATCACAGCATTTAATAAGATTTGTACATCTGAAATCTTTACATTCTAAGATGGTGATATCTTCTGATTTAGAGGTTTTAATAGTGAAGATCACTAGTTTATGGACTGACATAACCAGAATGGAAATAGCATTGAAAAAGTAAACTAAAAAGTCATATTCATAAGGATTGGGTCAAGAATATTATGCTCTGTAGTGGGTTTATTAGCAATCTATTCCAGAGTGCTTTTGTTTATGAAATTTTAGAACTTTTGAGCATATCCTACATTGGAGGTGTGGTGCTCCAGTTTATTGATGGGTAGTTTTAAGTCTCCCCAAATAATGGAGTTTTTGTTTATAAGAGTTTGTTGATTACATCCAGGAACTTTACATGATTATTAAAGGGCATAAATGGTGGCCAGTAACAGGCTATAAACTGATTGCAGTTTTTTAATGTGATTTAGAGGGTTCCTATTACCTGAACAGCCGTTCGCGTTTTTTTGCTTTTACCAGATCGATGTTTAGGTATTCGCGAACCTAAAAGTTTGATTGAGTAATATAGACATGATTTAGAGCTCAATGATTCCTGTTTGTGGTTCCCTGGAGATCTGCCAAGATGTGATATGGTCCTTAACAAATATGGAGACACCACCACATTTGCCATCAGGTTTCAAATCATGGTAGGAACAACATATGGGTAATTAGGAAGTACATTCTGAACATATAAAACCAGGTTTCAGAAATTACACAGACATGGATGTGCTCCAAATGCAGAATAGCTAAAAGGTTATGCATTTTACTGTTGAGACATCTGGCATTGAGCAGAGCTACTTTAATATGTTCTGTTTTGGATTTGATATGTTAGTGATACTGGAATGTCCATCAGGTAGACTGTGCCAAAAAAGCCGCTATAAGGTCTTTAGGCAGTATGTGGAAATCCTGGAACAAGAGGAGTAGATCATTTATAATAAAGCAAGTAGGGCATTCAAGCATCTTGTCCCATGCTGACACATACTGGGTCTCCTTGGAATGATACCAACTGTCTAGTCAACTGTTGTAGCCAATTATCTTTTCTTTGTATCCAGGTATCATTCTTAGGGGAGGGATGATTTCACTCAAGACAACAGCCTTGTCTGCACAATGACATTAATGGAGATTTCTGACATGTCTCTTTGTATGTCCCTCAGGGTTTAAAGTAGCAAGACATTCACACGCATATGGACCACCAGTTTCATAGTCATATTTGCCATATGAAAAGGCCTAAAGCTCCCTTGAGATATCAGAGAATGTATCTCCTGAAAAACAATTCATTGCCACCCTCTGTTTGTTCAGCACAGTGAAAAGAGAATCAGTGTGTCTAACTAGAGCCACCAATCACTAAAATGTTTTTATTTGTAGAGTGGCTCTGTGCACTGGATCTGCAATGACTTACAGCCTGGTGACTCTTTGTTGGATGTGTGCACGAAGGTAATATGGACTTTGATTTTTGGTGAAAGCTAGTCTTTATGGATCTTGGAGGGTTTGGCAGGACCTTTTTATAGCATCATTGTAAGATATGTTGATTTCTCTTCTCACTCTTTCCCAAAATGCTTGTGCTGATCTGAGTAATGATATGACTTCAGACTTGTTTTCTGCAAGTTATGAAATGTTCGCTATATTTGCATCTGATTACGCCAACAAATATGTATACAGTCTCATGATGTCAAAACTCTGTATATACTCAGTTTCTAGGAGCCCTATACCTCCATGCACGTTTTTTTTATATATCTTCTTTTCCTGTCCAAATGAGACAGTACTTTTTTTGTGGAGATAATTTGTTCACAAAAAAGCTGCAAGTTAAAACAAGAGAAGCAACGTGATTTGTAGCGTGAACATTATTCCTACATATTAAGGCAGTTTTCAATAGTGGCTTAAGTCTTTCAAAATATTCCTTGCAGTGCTTTGTTCTCATTGGTCATGCTTTATTACTGACCCTTCATCTATTTCCAAGTATTTATACACTCTCACTTGTTCAGGTTCCTTTATATCACATTCCTCTCCCAGGTTAATATTGTCTTAGTGCATCAGTCTTCTTTCTTGAATGTAGATTTTGTACATGTATCAAGACCAAATGTCATCTGACAATATCTGAGGAAGTTTTATCCACGTACAGTTGTGCTTCTAGGTGCATATCTAATAAATGCTACAGTTTTAAATCACCCACAAAAAGTAGATAGGATACCACTGGGGCAAGACTGTTTTCTGGAGTTAAGCTGTAACTATAACCTAATCTGTTAAGTAAACAGCTCAGTGGGTTAAGGGCAAGGCAAAACAACAATGGTAACAAAAAATCATCCTGGAATATTCTCATTTGGATTTTTATCCCTGGGATGATAATTTCTCTCTTATTGTGACTCAGTTGTAAAATAATTTTCAACTGTTTATTAGTGGCAGCTATGTAATTTATCAGTGCAGGGCATTTTTATACATGTGTAAATACTATATAATACACAAATGTAGAATGCCATCAAATGCATTTTAGTAAAATAGGCATGCCACACTTAAATTAGGTTCTGCCCTTTTTACTGTGCTCTGTTATGGCTATGCTTAGTAATAGATGATCCTTCGTTGCAACTTGCACTTCATTTTCTTTTACTAACTTTCTGTTCTACTGCCATGATCCACGTGACTATAACCTTTCTCTGCTTCCATTCCAGTATAAATTTGCATTATTACCCACGGGTAGGTTATTGGTCTACAGTTCAGGATTACTTCTTTGTTCATTCTTAAGGTGGAGTATATTTTCCTGTTGTTAGCCAGGTCGATCCCCATTTGGGGTGCGCATATAGATATTTTTTTACTCAGTGCTAAATCATTGTGCAAAAATCTTAATGCCTTTAGTCAGAAGATGTGTACTGTATCTGGACCTAGCATTTTCCACTTAAGAGCCTTTATCAATTTTGTCAAAATTACTCTAGCTGTTACTACAGTCATTTGTTATTTTCTGTATTGTTAGCTCTTTTACCTCTGCTGTCAATTTGGCCTTTCTGTATGTGTAACTAGATCTTTATAAATTCTTCTACAAAATGCATTGGTTTCTACTTCTAGGTACTTTTTAGGTGGTGCAGGTATTGCTGTTGTTCCCTTTCCCTATTCTATATAAACCTTTTAGGGTTATCACAATTGCTTGTTTTGTATTTTTTTTTCTTTTTTAACACCTTTATTGAATTATCACTTGTGACATAGACAAACTTACATTTATATAAAAACAATCAAACCATATTAACAAGTTTACATTTACAAGTACCGTACATTACATATATTGTTATATATCATATAATCTAAGCAGCATTATAGAAATTATTCAGTAACTGCCTTCTCTTAAACCTCATTCCTCCTCCAAACCATTTTTCTGCATGAATTGTTAGACAAATTTATATTTTTTGTTTTGTACTTTTTTCTTAATATTTTTCTGTACACCATCTAACTTTTTCTGCTTGTGTTGATAATTTGTGTTTACTACTGGACAACGTATAAGATAAATCCAGATCCATTTTATGTTGTATGCTACTCTTATCACATCTTTTTTAGAATTTTGATGTGCTCTTATCACACTGATCTTTTCTAGAATTTTGATGATCTATTCCCTTTTGCATATTTGTCTAGTAATGTCACTTCTTCTCTTTGTCTCGCCATACTTGCTTTATACATTTTTCTTTCAGTGCCTCCATTATAGTTTTCTGCTTATTGCCTTCTTCTTCTTCTTCTCCTTTGTTATGCTGCATTTTTATGGTAGTGCTTTAGATGCTATTAGTTTAATGGCACAGTGGTGTATTCTAGTTATTTCTGTTATGTCACATGAATCTGTCTTAACTGACCTAATTATTGGAACTGGTGAAGTAACCACTGTAATCCCATGTACAGAAATGGACAAAAAAGGGGTTATGGATCGATGATGGATGGATAGATGGATGGATGGATGGATGGATGGATGGATGGATGGTTGGATCTGTTTTATCAGTCTTCTAACATTCTGGGTCTTGAATCATTTTTTGTAGACTCTTTCTTGCATGTTCCTTAATATGTCTGTCCATTTGTATTAAACCATGCAGGTTTTCTCTTAGATTGTTCTCTCTTAGCTGAGCCTGTCTTTTTCACTCTCTGTTCCCTTTTCCTCCCACTGATGTACAGTTCTAACTGGAATTTCAACCAAGTATCCCCAGAAGTCCCTTTTTCTGCACTGCTACACAGTATCATATATTTAACAAATTCTCTTTCAATGTCCTCCCCACCAGTTTGTTTTAATTATATTGTTATATAAATTCTTGCAATTTTGCTTTGTACTTTCCATTGTCTTGCCATATAAGCTAGTGTTCAAGTCCTTGTTGCAGTTCTTTGAAGGTAAAAGTGCATTAATCATATTTTAATGGACTAAGGTTTTAATGTCATCTCTACATTTTGGTAGCATTTGCAGATCCTTGAACCTTATATGTTCTCACTCTAGATGGATGAATTCTGACTTTCTCTCTAAGAGGTAGACATTTTTAAGTCCATGGATTATCAAAGTGGGCTACAATGCACAACTGTTTTATTTATACCTTCAGAGAGTTCCATAAAATAGGCACTAAAAACTATCTAGAGGGTTTAGGGGTATAAAATGTTCTGTGCTTTCTTTTATTGTCTCAGTTGGCTGTTTTCTTAAGACCTATGGCATCTTGCCTCTGGGTTTTCTGTGTGTAAAGGATTGTCTGCAATGGTTATTTGACATTTGACTGCCTTGTAGTCTTTAAGGGGTACAGGGATTATGACAGTACTTTGTATTCTCTACATCAGATGTCATGCTTAGACTGCAGGCTGTGAATGTGTTTCCATAATCATTAGGATGTAAATACACCAATCTCTGTGCTTTAACATGTATTTATGAGAAAAAGGTGCCATGTCCCCAGATGAACTTTAGACAGTATTTAAGTCCTGTGCAACCAGGAGAGAACATTCATGGTAAGACCTATTATTTAAGCATGCCTACAGATCTTTATGGATGCCTAAGAAATCCACATCAGGGTCAGACACACTACCCAGAGTCACTACCCTGTTAGCAGTCTAATGAGAGACCTAAATAGTTGTATCTTCCTGTACTTTCCTCTAGTCTAAACTGCTCCAGACCATATTTTCTTCACTAGTAAGATGAGTGTCATGGATATATGGCTTAAAACTAGTATAACAGTTACACTCTGCAAAACATTTCAGTATTCTACTATCTCTTTGCAGCATTTTGCACTCTTGTATGCAGTCAGTCATCATCATCATCATCAACCCCCTTTGTCACATTTTCTACATGGGGTCGGGGTGTCGTTGTAACTGTCACCATCTTTCTTGATTCAATGTCACCCTCCTGCATTCTTCAACACTCATGCTTGACTGATGCAGATCTTCTCTCACATAATCCATCCACCTGTTTTGCCAGATACCCTTGTTTCCTCTTACCTTCTTCCTGTCTGTCCCAAATCTTCTTCACCAGATTGTCTTCTGCTTTCTTGCACATGTCCAAACCACTGTAATCTGTTCTCTTTGATTTTTTCTGAAATTGGAGCTACTTTGGCTTCGGCTCTTATGTCCTCATTTCTTTGTCTGCCCCACAGTGTGCATCCTACCACCCTTCTCAGGCACTTCATTTCCATCACCTCTAGCGTTCTCATCTGCTCTGCCATTACTGCCCAAGTTTCTGTACAATATAGTAGTACTGGTTGCACCAGTCTTCTGTACACCTTACATTTCAGCTTCTTTGGCATTCTTCTGTAAATAGGTTCATAGGTGTTTACTAGGTTAATGACCACAAAGGCCTTTTTAAGACTAGCAGTGCATCCCAAATCTCTGACAAGTTCTAGTACCCTTGATAAGTGTAAGCAAGGGCTTGGGTGATGAAACATTTACAAGCAGTGGCCTGGGCGATGAACCATTTACAGGCTGCCTGTGTCCATTAGAGACGTAGGTGCCAGAGCAGGGATGAATTTCCTGTTTCTCCATCCAATTGTCCAAGTTACACTTGAATTGGGTTGGAAAGCAACTTTGCTTCACATGGATGGGTAACCTGTTCTAGAGACAGAGTAGTCTGTGGGATGCACATCTGTCCCTCCATCAGGTCCTATTTGTATCACAGGCAAGGTATAAGTCTTTGAATGGGTAACGCTGGTTAATGCTGAGGTAATAAAAGTCGCCCGTGAATATGGTATTGGGTTGGATGGTGAGTCTTTCCAATAAGTTTAAATACATGGCATGGGTTTTCTGGGTGATAGAAAGGGGCCTATAGCTTGCAAGGAAGTGTTATTGGATATTGCCTATGGTGATTTGAACATGGAGAAGCTCAAGTGCATTTTTCTGTTTGACCAGCCTTGAGGTATATTTATTTTTGATGTAAATCGAGACACCTCCACCTTTAGTCCCTATTTGTGTAGTAGCTGATCTAAATGTGTGGAAGACATTATAACCTTGCACTGTCTGTGTGTGCTCCTTGGCTTCAAACCATGTCTCAGTGACCCCACAGACATCAACATTCTCTAGGGTAAAGAGAGCTTTTAGGGAGTGGAGGTTTTTGTTTAGACTCCTAGCACTGAGCAGTAATACCTTTAGATTTTCTTGATTTTTATTTGCTATATCGGAAGTACGTTCAGTTTGGCATTGCCTAAAAAAGGCACTATGAGGGAAGACAATATTTGAAAGCCTAGAGGGGAGAGGTGCAGACCATCCCTGGCAAAACAGTGTGGTCTGTTGATCATCACTTTCTATGCTGACAAATATTGCACCCCTTAGAATGACACCAGAAACTAAGCCAGTTATTAAAGTTAGTCATCTTTTGTTTGTATTTTGCCAACATCAGTGCTAGGCTCATATCAGCCTGGCACACATATTCTGAGAGCTCCATCATGTCTCTCTTCATATAGTCTAGAGAGGTATGTCTTAAGTCATTCACACCCACATAGACTATGACTGAGTCATTCTGGTACTTGTAGTCCAATGACCTGACTGCATGTGTAATGTGGTAGATCCTAGCCACTGATAAGCAGCTGACTGTGACTTTTGTTTTACTCAGTCTGGTGAGTGGGACATCAATGTGTCTCAGAATGCAGTCTCCAATGACCAGAATGTTGGATTGTGTGGTGACTTGCCTTATGGGCTTAGAAGTAAAGTCTCCATGAGATGTGACTGCATGTGTTGATGTGGGTATTGTTTTGAAAGAGTGCATTTGTGGCTGCTGAGGGTATTTATTATGTATACTTCATTTAGGATGTATTTGTGGTATAGGAAGGTTACATTTAAGTGCCAAAGCCTATGTGGGTCTGTACGTCTGCTTTGAATTGTGGGTGCTACTACTGACAACCTTATTGACATTAGGAGTAGTTTTATGTGAGAGCTTTGCCTCCAGTGATGTTGTGTAAATACATCACTCACATACCATTTCAGTTTGTTTAAGAATTAATTGGTTGTTAGTAAACATGAAGCAATTTTTGCATTGCCTTAGGATGCCCATATCCACCAAGCTGGTAAAAGAGGTCATAGCAAAGTTCATATCCATGTCAATAGACCCTTTTTTATTGATTAGACAGTTGGAGTGAGAATATAAAACAATGTCAGGAGTATCCGGTTTGCAACTCTGGGGACAATGTTTGTCAATGCAAACTAGTTGTCTTCTTTGCAACTAGGTACTGGTGAAATTTCAGTCATGCTTTTACAGGAAAAATGTCACTCATGGTGTCTGTGTCTAAACAAGGCACTGCCAAACACACGAAGGGAAACTTATAAGTAGACCCTGATGATTTATGAATAAAGTATTTAGGCAGATATTCTGAAGTTGGAAACAAATCAAGCAGTACTTACTGAAAGCAAAGATTTAGCTTGTCAAGAATGATGAAAAGAGGGGAGTTACATGAATGGCTACTGCCTGGCTACTACTAATGCTGTTCTTACCACAGTTTCACTCTGATGGGATACAATGTTGCTTTGCTTCTTCTCTCACTAGAAGGAAAATGTGAGCACCAGTCCCAAGATGAGAAGTAGGCCACAGCCTGTTTGGTGGTCCACAGTCTTGTCCCAGATGATGCAACGGTCTGTAGGCTTGTTGTGGCCTTATCCTGGTAGATGCCTTGAATAGCAACTAGACCAATCAAGAATGTTAAGCACAGACACTCACTGTCCAACCAGAAAGGAGTCAATGCACTCTGCTCCTTCTCTCACCAGGAGCAAAATATAAGCACAAATTCTGAGCTGTCACCTATGAAGCAACTATTAGGCTTTCCAATAATCAGCAGCCTCCAGGAAATAATGTCCCTGTGCCCCTTCTGTCACCAGGAACAAAACAGAAGCAGTAATCCCAAGATGACTACTGAAAGGCAGACTGTGTGCTCTCCAGTGGTTGGTAGTCTTGGAGTAGATGTTGCAGATTTTAAAGCTAAGATGGAAAATGGATTAATATCCTAAGAGCTGGAGTGCTGAAGTGTTCACTCCACACTTAGATATGAAAGAGAGGATACATTACACTTGACACTCTATGCCATTTGGCTGCAGTCCTCTGATTCTACCTTTGAACTCTTCATTTAAACTTCCCATCTTGTCAACCAACCCTCCCAGATACTTGAAGCTATTAACTTGTTTCACTATCTTCCATTTTGTCTCAGGTCTCAGCATCTTCTGATTTCCCCAATTTGCTGCCATTACCGGTGTCTTTTCTATACAGGTGTGTGCCGCTTAATGTCCTTCCATACAACTTCTGACCACATTTACATCCATACTGCGCTAAGCAGATGTAAATGTGGTCAAGCATTGTGCAAAAGGACATTAAGTGAAGCACAGTTTAAAGAATGCAGTGTTTGCTTAATGTTCTATGGGACAAACCCTATCCAGGATGTTAAGCGATACATACCTGTACTTAGTTTCATCCCATGTGCCTTCAGTTTTGCATTCCATTCCAATATCCTTTGTTAAAGTTCTTGCTCTGAGTCTGCCTGTAATGCCACATCATCTACATACAGCAACAGAGAAAACTGCAGTTTGTTTCATACTACTATCACCAAAGGAAGAACCGGTTCCTTTAACCGATATTTCTGTTAGTTAGCAGTCACTCTGGTCAAAGATGCTGTGCTTTCATCTTTGATTTGTAACAGGGAAAATGAGAAATTTATTTTTGTTTTCCAGCTTATCCCTTTTCTCTGAGTTTGTGCACCCTCATAGTTGGTACATAAAGACATTGCAGTGGGTAGCTTTCCTACACACTATTTATTTAAGATTGTTGTTTTGTGAGTGTTGTTGATATGGGTATGTGATGTACTAGTGCTTTAGAGTTTTTTGTTATTATTAATCACTTTTTAATTTACAGAACATGCGGTCAATCACAGTAAACTCTAATCAATGAGAATAGCAACATTTGAAAGTAAATAAAAATAGACAAAGACCATTGCTTAAAATCTCTAAAATAATATTCTATAGTTTACAAACAACCTTATTATGAATTTCATTTTGAGAAAATGTTAATATCAAATATTCAAAAGAATTCACAATCCTAATTGAATGAAACTCAAATGAGTTTAAAATTGTGCACCATTTAAAGAAAAGATAATTAATTTGCTTAGATTTACTCTATAATCTTAAACTGAAGCAGGCATAATCATACTTGATGGAACTGGAAATGTTATAAGGTGGTCACTGAGAGTAAATAAACATTGGCACACAGAGCTAATGCAAACCAAGTGATCACAGAAAGCATAAGATGCCTAGCCATATACACCTTTAAGATGACATACTTAAAAGATCTTGCCACCCAATTTTGAATACTTGTAGTGCTTACTTCCAAAACTCAACAGAGCTATATATGATGATTCTGGTATAGAAATATATCCATCAAATCATCAGGACAAACCTTAAATGCAGCCAAGTAGTTTGTTGGACCTGTAGTGGTATGGTATTGCAAAGGTTGGAAATATGTTGAGATAGGAACTTATCCCTCCAGGAAGTCTTGTTTATTTTTTGGTATAGATTTAGAACCCTAGTGTGACTGTTAGCAGAGCCACTGGTTTTGTGAGAAACTGTGGGATCAAATGGGATTAGGTCTTTTATGGCTGGAAAAAAAAAGAAATTTTGGAACAGCAGATAGGTAAAATGACAGTCTTACTAATTTATCATGATAGTTGAAGGATTAAGGTCTTCAATGTTTTTGGTTAGAAGTCATTGTAGCCTTGCCATTTGCCACAAAGGGGGAGCCACCATGGACCCCGGGAACTGCCGCCCTATTAGCCTGACAAGCCTGGTCTGCAAGGCCATGGAATGTATCATCGTGAAACTTATAAGCAAAGACATTGGTAATCTCCAAACTCTGGACCCCACCCAGTTCGGGTTTGTAAAAGGAAGAGCATGTCTCCTAAACCTGCTAGACTTCTTTGAAGCAGTCACCAAAGCCGTAGATGAGGGTAAGATGGTCCACACAGCTTATCTAGATCTCGCCAAAGCTTTTGATACCATCCCCCACTCTGGAATTATAGATAAACTCACTAAACTAGGTATAAATCCCTATGTCACAAGATGGGTTGCCAACTTTCTCACTGACAGAACCCACACTGTGAAAGTAGCAGACTCCAAATCCAACTTCAGACCAGTGACAAGTAGAGTACCACAGGGTTCAGTCCTGGGTCCTCTCCTGTTTGGCATCTACGTCTCTGAAGTACAGGCTAACACAGAAGGTCTTTGGCTAATGAAGTTCACAGATGACTGCAAACTAGGAGCCATAATCGAAACTCCTAATGATGTGGACATCCTACAAAAGGGCCTCACTGAGACAGATGCCTGGTGTCAAAGCCATGGCCTCAAACTCAATACCAAAAAGTGCATTGTCATCCCATTTGGTAAAAACTCTGTACCCATGAACTACCACATAGGTGGTAGTCTACTTAACACCAAAAGTGTGATGAGACCTTGGGACACAGGTGGACAGTAGTCTCTCCTTTGATAATCACATTGCCACAGGAGTCAGGAAAGCCTTCTATGTGGCACACCTCATCACAAAAGGTTTCTCATCCAGGAAAAAAGAGGTCATTGTTCCTTTCTACTCAGCACTCATTAGACCCATTATAGTGTACAACGCTCTTTTTGGTATGTACCTCACAAGACATTACAACAACTGGAAAGGCCACAGAAATACCTTATAAAGATGATTACTGGCCTCAAACAGATGCTCTATGCAGACCGTCTCAAAAAACTCCAGCTTTACTCCGTTGCATATCACCTACTCAGAGGCGACCTCTGCCTAACATACAAAGCTATGTCAAACCCAGAGCTGTTGGACATGCTCCACTTAACGAAATTCCAATCCCTGCACGCTACATGCTCTAGGGACCTAAACCTTGTCACCACAATAAACAGAACATGCTGGAGGGATAGATTCCTGTCCTAGAGACTTCCCATACTCTGGAACAAACTGCCTATCTATATCAAACAAAGTTCATCATTAGCACTCTAAAAGAAAAATCTTGATGACTGGATGGGAGATAGGAAATTCACCCCGGGGATCACTTCAATGGATCTGCTCGACAGGGGCACAGGAAAATAATTTTCTTGGGTGGCGAAAGCCAGGGTACCTTTTTGGCTAGGCTTATATAGGCCTTAGGGCCAATAGCCTAGTACTTACCTATGAACCTATGAGTCATGTGTTTGTACATATGAAGGGGCTCTTTGTTTAATGAGTCTAATAAGGAAGAGCACAAGGGTAAGATAATGTCTTTTGGATCTTCAGGGGGATATTCCTTTGGATCTTGGGGGGATATTCCTTTGGAAATTAACTGGAACAAATATAAGGATTCCCGAAAATGTTGAAAACATGATGAGTGACTAAGAGAAGGTCATCCCCAAAGTACCCGAATGTCTTATGAGCATATCGGTCTGAGGAGGTGTACCATTTATAATGTACAGAGTGAGAGTGACGCTGCAACTGAGACTGCTTTTGGAACGTTGGGCAATCACATATCTCAACCCTAGATGTAGCTGTTTAATATCACTGAATGATAGGATAATTGTGCCTAGCTTGCAGTAATCAGCAATCCTAATTAAACACACTTCTGGAATATTGGCTTGAATGACTACAAAATAAATGCCAAGCAGGAGAGGGCTCAACACTGATTTCTGTAGCACCCACTAGATAAAATATTACGATCAGAGAGGCTACCAGGAACTTTCAGAACTTGAGATCTGTTGGCTTTCCAATTTGCAATTTAATGATTAATGTAGGGTTTAGCATTAAGTTTGTCTAGTTTTTGGATTTTATTACTATGGGAGATATGTCAAAAGCCTTGACCAGGTAGAGACAAGCAGCATACACTGAGTCACCATTCTTCACAGCCTCTATATAATATTTTCAAAGAGGATTTCTAGTTTCAGGAGTCAGGGCCTGCTCTTAACACTAAATGGATTAGAGTCTAGATCAGTTAAGTCACCTATGCCTGCATTAATAAGTTCTGCTATGATACATTTCACGACTTCCCATATAAAGCTGGTGAGTTACAGGCCTATAATACCTGGGTTCATAGAGGGGCCACCTTTGTGCAAGGGATTCACAATGGCTATTCGTCAGGCATCAGGCACAAAACCTATGGATAGGCATGCTAGACAGTGATGAGAATGTAGACTGGTGTGTTGCTTGGTCTCACTTTTGAAAGAGACTGTAAGACTTGTTCTAATGTGACTTAAGGGGAACTTAATTTTCAGCAATAGTGGGGGCAAAAATGTTGGTTGGTGGGGTAAAGTTAGCAGCAACCTTGTCTGCTAATATATTCGCTATATTCTTGGCACTGGAATATGTGATATTGTTATAGAGGAGCTCACTGCCTTGTTGGACATTATTCCTTAACTTCCTGACATAACTGAAGAACAATTGTAGTTTCATTTGGTATCTGTGCCATTTAATGCTTGTATAATTTGAAGTCCTCTAGCAAGAATGTATTTGCTTTGATATGTAACCCATCAATTGTGCTAAAGTGTTTTCCACAATCTTTGTGGGAAATATACAAGAACATGTAACTAGTGATAAAGTGATAGTAATCTGGATCTATAGGAGCTCCAGTTTATGAATGAGGATAATTTCAATGAGGGGATGTTGACTGTGATAAATACATATACCCTCCTGCAACTATCTGGGGGCCTGAAGGTGTGACAGGTGCAATACCCTGGCATAGAGAGAGTTATGTCATTTCACTGAAGCCATGTGTCAGTGATTAGTCAGGTAAGAATGTGTCTGAGTTGCTGGAGAGCCTCGGGTGCAGCCATATTTAACTTTGCACTCCTAGCATTGAGTAGGGCCACAATGTTGTTGTCCAAACTTGAGTTTAGTTCTAGAGTGTTGGAATATTCATTATTGGATTCTGAAGCCCTTATATGAGATGTATAAGCCATCCCTGTGAAACAGGAAGTGTTATCTACCATCTCATCCCAGTCTGGCATATATTGGATCTCCTCAGAATGACACCAACTTCGTAGACAACTGTGAAAAACAATTATTTAGTCGTGGCATCTAGGCATCATTCTTGGGGAAAGAAACCACTCAACACTGTTGTCTTTTCTGCATCTAACAAATACATGTTAAGTAACATCATGTCCCTCAGCTGGTGCACCTCCGGTCATTCAGTCTAGCATGACCCATGAATATACTGTAGTCGTATTTGTTTGGTTTAAGTGACTTTG
The DNA here is from genome assembly GCF_019279795.1 of Protopterus annectens. Lineage (NCBI taxonomy): Eukaryota > Metazoa > Chordata > Ceratodontiformes > Protopteridae > Protopterus > Protopterus annectens. The sequence continues at coordinate 530,338,630 of NC_056732.1, forward strand.
AGGTCCTTGTAACATCACAAACCATTGCAAAGAGCAAGAAGCATAAAATCACTCTCTTCTTTTGTCTGGTGAGTATGAAGTTTGAATAGCTAACTATAGTGTCTGAGTAAATAATATAAGGCATCTGTAAATGTGACTTTAGTTGGAAAATTATAGTTTTGTAAACTGAATATTTGAATTCTGTAACATATTAACTGAACAAATATGGGGAAATATTACAACTTTATTTCATACATACACATGTTAAGATGATGTTAGAATTGAACTGACTACCCAAGAATAATGTGCATAGATTTGCAGTAAGCATTTTGACAAAAGAAAGCGAGAAAGGAATTGCCTTCATCAGAAAGTGAAAAACAACACAGTCAATGGCCTTTTATGCATCTAGTAAAAGAGTAACAAAACATTTGTATCAATGGGTAGCACTACATAAAGCCAGATAAGTACAAAGTTACATTTTTCCTGGATCTATCACTCTCAAAGAAGTATACTCTGGCTAAAATGTAGAGATCTACTGGCCAGAAAGCAGCACATATTTGAGCAGCAATATTTACCAAAGCTTGTAGTTCATAATCTGCAGGGTTTGAAAGACTGGGATTCAGTTTTTGGAAGGTTTGACCAATCTATATAAAGATCTAGCATTCTTTCATTTTGAATATGTTCATATAGCAAGGGTAAGACTTTTGAAATTTTCTCCATTTATACTTTATGAAATGTTCTTGCACATCCATGAAGACCTGGAGCTTGCTTTATTTCTTGCAGAGTGAAAGGACTCATTAGATATTAATACGAATTTCAGCATGTTTAAGTAACTAAACTACATTGTCCAAAAATGTTCTAACATATGTTATAGAAAGTTTGTATCAAGAACATGATCTTAAAAAAAAATAATCTGTGCCATATTTAATAGCTGCAGCTAAGAATTTTTGATAGTGGGTATAATTTTTGCTTTGCAGTTTGAACAAGTTTGTGGCCATTCTAATGCTGTCTTTATTTTAGCCTCAGTCCTGTCTTACTGAATAGTGTAAGGTCAGCTCATTTTCAACATCATGATAATGTCTTGTTTTTCTTTATCATAGTGTGGAACCTGTAACTCATAAAAGTCCTTAATTATTCTTAGGATTAAGAAATAATCCCTACTTCTCATGTAAAACATGCACACCAAGAGAATGGCTATTTACATGCTTGTGTAAAATGATATTCAGAGACAGGTTTAATTGTAATGAGGAAGACCTCATTATCAGCTAACTTGCATGTCTTTGACTCACCCATAATTCCCTCCAGAGCTAAGTATCATTTTTCAAGGTAATTACCACTGGCAGTCCATTCATCACATTGATACAGGCATCCCGTCATTCATCCTCCCACACACATGCAGGCATGCATACACACAAATACACACACACACACACACACACACACACACACACACACACACACACACACACACACACACATGTACTCTCTGCCCCACAATATGTACACTCATGCCCCATCACCACTACACACACACACACACACACACACACACACACACACACACACACACACACACACACACACACACATACACATGCACTCTCTGCCCCACAATATGCACACTCATGCCCCATCACCACTACTTCTCTTAACTTCCTTAAACATCCTCATAATATCATCTATCCTATTGATCATAAATGGGGACGGTAGCATTTTGGCCATATTAATTAATGCAGCCAGCCATGTTACTTTACACAGACGCATGAGTCAGAGAACTATTCAACTAAGTAAGGTACTTCCTGAACACATGCCTAATTAGCATTAGCTACTCCCCAGAAATCCCTCATTATCATGCAGCATGGTTGGCTGCTCATATTAAGGCTTACCACTCATGGTAACCCCTTCTGAATCCTAGGCCATATCTCTCAGGATCTGTTCCTAAAGTTATGTTTTTAATAGTAAGAAGCTTTATTTATGAAAGAGCTTAAAATAACTGATTCAAAAGCTGCTCACATAATATCCACTAAATTAATTTAGTCAAATAAATTTAACAGTTTCCCAACCTGAGAGAGCTATAGTTCTTTATATCTTACAATCCTGAAATATATGGGTTCAATCTGAAAAAAAAGGTAGGCATTGCTATTGAAAATCTAAATCACAATTAAATGCAGAATAGTCTAAAATGTACCTTGGGTCCTTTGTCACCTATTTTAAGCAAGTCGGTAAAGGTATGTAAATTAGATATCCATCTAGACTTATGTCAGTGGGGAAATAAACAATGTGTTTTATATGCAAATAAATATTATATAAAAAGACTAAATTATTATGGAGTACCCATTAGTTGTTCAATGGTATTTGTTATATAACTAGTTTTATTCTCAGAACCAGCTTTTCTGTAAAATCTTAGATCTTAAACACTGTTATGCTTATATAATGGCATTTCAACTATTGATAACTGGTCCATAATTAATAAAATAATCCACTTGCCCTGCACATGGGGCTTAAATATTTAGCAGTGTTAGTATTACAACAGGTAGCACACTCACCTTTGTTGATGGATGACTAGAACGCTGGGGTTGTTATTCCCTCTTCTGTTGACTGGGCTGCTAATACTGCAGTACAACATCAGGGGGATGTTGCACTCCTAAGTATGTCATCCTTTGGATGAGATATTAAACTGAGGTCTCTTTGTGGGGTAGCTTAGGTGGATATAAAATATCCAATGGTACCTATTCAAAAGGATTAAAGGAAGTTCTTTGATATTCTGGCCAGATTTCCCAGAGTTGTAGAAATACTACCTCGGACTGCCCCCAAAAAGAGGCCAGTAACATAGTGGGCCTAACCTGGTCAACAAAGGGTAAAAAAAATAAAATAGTTGTGAAACTAGACTAGTAACAGAACAGTGTTTGATCACTGCATTAAAAACTTACCTTCAGGATAAAGTCCAGAGTAACATTTTAAACCGTAACAGCTTATTAATTAAAACAACTCGCACATCATTTCTACACTTGTCAGCTGCAAGTATAAAACCATTTGTTTGCTTTTCAATATCTATCTGTTGCTTGTGTAACAGGCATGTTTTCTGAAGCATGAGTATTTGGACAGGACTAATATTTACATGGTAGAAAGATAATTTCCTTTTAGATAAAAATTGGGTTACTTTTAAGTTCCAAAAATAAGCACTTAAATCACATAAGCAAAAACAGCAATAAGCTACTTCAAGAAATGAGATGCAAGACGTTTAAGAATATTTTGCCTTAAGATGGCTGCTGACCTATGAACACTGCTACTCCTTAGCTTTGACAAGGAATTTAAACATTTCCAAACCAGATCGGGATTGAGCCCTTCTATTCAGGAAAATTATTACCATTCTACGGACATAAACTACACTGGGCTACATTAAAAATGCAAGTAGCAGTTTCAGACATCTATAAAGAGGAAGATTAAATAGGATTAGGCCAAACCCCCTTGCCTGGCTGTAACCACAAGGTGTTAACTACCAATCTTCCACCTTCAAAGGATAAGAAAGGCCAAAAGATGTCAAATGAAGCTGTCAATATGGACATCCAAACTACTAAAACCAAATCCTCAGCTCTAACTTTACCTGAAAAGGATTTTATATCCAAAAGACCCAGATCTGGGAAGCAACAGGACACAAGTAAACCGGCAGTCAAAACTAAAACAGAACAATCCCCATGTCTTGATGACTTAAACACGGCCCTCCACCCAATACAGCTTGCTATACCAAAATTGTCCAACCAGCCTCAAACCATCTGCGACTACATCAACCAAATAGCAAACAGAATGGAAAAAATAGAGGCCAGTGTCCTAGAAAATGAGATTAACATAGATCAGCTCCAGATAGAATTAGATGCCAACTTAAAATGTATGCAGGACATGCAACAAAAAATCACTGACCTTGAAGCAAGATCCATGTTTAACAATATCATTATCAGAGGAATCCCTGAACAGATCGAGAAGCCAAAACTTTTGAAAAAGATTCAGCAGATCTTCAGCCTCCTACTGGAAAATATACCCAAGGCAAAGCATATAATTATTGAAAGAGCCCACAGAGTGATCCAATCTTCACAGAACAGAGATAAGCCAAAACAGATTTACATCAAACTACTCAACTACCAAGATGTCTTTAAAATTATTACAACCTCTAAAAAGAAAAAAATACCTGGCCTGGAACGGTAACAATTTTTTTTTCATTCAGGACCTTCCACTGCAAATAAAACAAGGGAGACAAAAGCTATCTCCAGTCTGTGCATACCTGATCCAAAAGAAAATGAAATTTCAAATGGAATATCTCAAGACTCTCTCCTTTCAGTATAAAGGTGCCAAATATACAGTGACAATAGTCAAAGAAGCAAGAAGCTCCTTCCTGTATGCTTTTAATGACCTGCTTGTTGTGGGAGCTGACAAATACTAATTTAGTTACATATTCAGCCTCTACTCTCCTACCTTGTATCTCTTTGGCTTCCTCATCTAAAGCTGTAAAGTGTTTCACAAAGGAATTATCCTTGGATCCACTGCTTTCTCGTGCCTTATACTTTTTGTTTGCTTTGATTTGTTTTCAGGTTGGGGAGAGAGAGAATTTATTCCTATTTTCCATTTAAAAACTCAGACTCTAAAAATGTAAGGTATGTATCTGCGGGGGGGAAACAAAATGCAACACATGAAAATTGTACTGTATTTCTTCGATTTTGTTTGCCGGATGCTTGAGAGTGCTGGTTGCTTGAGTTTCGGTTAACCGAGAGTTTACTGTACATTGAACCTGTGTTTTTACTTATTACACAGAACACCTTTCAACATATACCTGTCATCTACAACACTAAGATTCCTCTATCTCATTTGCAGATGGCTTAAAGCTATACTTCACTCTACCTAACTCCAATATACGGAAAATTTTGAACTCTATTGATATCTTCCCGAATCTCTCTAACTATAAACTAAACACAGAGAAATCCTCCATTACTCAACTCTTTGTACCCACTTCCGGCCTATCACCTGATAACTGAAATTAAAATAAAACACTCCCTGAAATATTTAAGAGTATTCTTCCAACAAGAATCAAAACTGTTCTACCAAAACAATGTTACTAAGCTATGGCTCACTTTACAGCAGGACCTACTGAAATGGAAAAAACTTCAACTTCCAATCCAATTCAAAGTGGCCATCATAAAGATGAACATTCTGCCAAGACTGCTCTATGTCTTTAATGCTTCCAATGTAATAGTTCATAACAAATTATTTAAAATGCTTCAGTCCTAACTTTCAAAATTAATTTGGGCTCCTAAATAGGTCAAAATTACCTACAAAAAACTGATATACCCTAAGAATAAAGGGGGTATCAGCCTCCCTGATTTCAAATTATATTACAACATAATTGTAACAGATTCATAGCAATCTCTGACTATAATCCAAACAAGATCACATGGACTCTGGCTTGGATAGAACTATTTTATAACTATGTTAAAACTCACACCTTTAATCCCAAACTCTTCCATTCCTTAACAAAGAGAGTTTGAAAAACATTAAGCTACACACATCCTTAAAAAATAAAATAACCATCCTGCAACAACTTTTAGAATCACTAAAACTATCAAATGCCTTTAATACCCAGTAAGCATTACATCTTAACCCAAACTTTAGACTTAACAACAAAATGAGTAACTTAAATAATTACCCACTCATAAAAGAGTTAATGATTACTAGACATCTATCTCTTTAGAAATCAACCTATCACTGAGATGAGACTGGCTTTTAATATTCCAAAAAGTTATACCGTTATTCTGAGACAACTCAAAGAAATGAGTGCCATAACTCTCGAAGACCCTAATCTAGCCCTTGAGGATGTAAATATATGCAAAACACTATGTAGCGTACTTTCAATAAAAAAGAACATGCCCTCAAATATGTACAAGTTTTAACTTCACTTAGATATCAAAATGAAGTTCTCTTTTCCAATTGCAGGACTGACCTAGACCCAACGATTTCAATCAACCAAAAAATCCATTCTATCCAAATAACATCAAAATATAACCCCTTCAGAAAATTTAATAATACACAAATAATGATATTAAATAATGCATATTATACTACAACTTTAATAAATAAATTTAATCCCACATCCTTTCCATTTTGTCCATACTGGGGTCTTGAGAAGGCAGACCTCCCTCATATTTTATGATGCTGTAAGTGCTCATACAAGCTTTGGTGCTCTTTAAAACTCAAACTGCAAAAAATGGGATATGAGAAAGCTACCCTTTCCTGGAAATTCACTATGTTACATATCCCTCTCCCTGGTTTAATGAAATTACAAATACATATATTAATAACACTATTTACCCTAATAACATTTTATATTACCCTAAACTGGAAAGATAGAACTGCACTTTCCTTGAAATGGTTTAAACAAATGACAATTAATTAACAGCTCACAAATTTGTAATACATAGCCAAAAACTACACACACATTTTACTGAGCATTGCAGTTTACTATTTGACCACATCTTGCAATAAGGTCTGCTACTCTGCTACTTTTTACCATGCTGTAAGGATGAGTAACAGAATCATTTTTAAGCATTATATTGCCTTCTTCCTCTCCTTCGAACCTTATTATATTGGGGCCTTAAATTATATAGTCTTTTGTTTAATCATTTAATTTGTATAAATTCAATTTGTTTTACTTACTTAACTAGGCACTTAGCACTGTTGTATATAGTTTATTAGTTGTACAATATACTGTATGTCTATAGGCTTTTTGTACCAATATTTATTGTTGCCACTCTCATGGTCGACAGTTGTCTTTAATGTGCTGTTTGTGTTATATACATAAATATAATAAAGATTTTTGAAAAAAAGGAAAAAAAAAAAAGAAATGAGATGCAGTATAGTTGGATAACAAACTTGAAGCTTAGTGTCAACACTCTTAGCAGTATATGTGAACACAAACCTCATATTTAAATCGAGTTGCTGGCTACTGAGACTTGTCTGCATATATCAACTGGACACAAGCTGATTTAAGTATATTTTCTGCACTTATTTAAGATTTGAGTGAGTAAATATTGTGTGTCTTGGATTCAGTAAATATTGTGTCTCTGAATTTGCAGTTAGCCATCTGAGCTCACTGAAAGTTGTTAGACTGCTTTGAAATTCCTTTGTGTTAATTAGCTTGGGGGTTTCTGCTAGCATTAAAATCTGTGTTGGTTACATTTCTAGTAATCATTTTAAATCGAGTTGCTGGCTACTGAGACTTGTCTGCATATATCAACTGGACACAAGCTGATTTAAATATATTTTCTGCACTTATTTAAGATTTGAATGAGTAAATATTGTGTGTCTTGGATTCAGTAAATATTGTGTCTCTGAATCTCTACAGTTAGCCATCTGAGCTCACTGAAAGTTGTTAGACTGCTTTGAAATTCCTTTGTGTTAATTAGCTTGGGGGTTTCTGCTAGCATTAAAATCTGTGTTGGTTACATTTCTAGTAATCATTTTAAATCGAGTTGCTGGCTACTGAGACTTGTCTGCATATATCAACTGGACAAAAGCTTTGGAATTGCCCACCCCTGCTGTAAATCTCTTTTTGCACACTCCTCCTGGACCCATCACATTCACTCACTCTACTGAGTACAGTGAGATCATATTTTGATTTTGGATACTCTTACCAGTCCCATCTCCTCTGCGGTGTACAGAGAGAGCACTTGGGAAGGGCATTCCCCTATAGTATCTTAATCTGCTCTGTTTCCTCCATCTCAAAAAAAAAAAAAAAAAAAAAAAAAATTGCACTTCATCTGCCTTACTGTATTTGTGTTTCCTCCTACTTTATTACCTTATTTTGCTTTTGCCTCTATTAAAAGTACCCAATTAAATTTATTCTGCTGCCTTTATTACTGCTTGTTAGTAGCCTGATTAAATTGTAACTGTTATTCTAAGGCCCTTGGTTTAAGCACTTGGGCTTCAAACCAGTTGTTTTACATTAAGAAGATTTGTGGTCTGCACTGTTGTGGCAGGACAGGTAGCGTACATCCTTCTAAGTTGGGAACTGCTGATTGAAGGCTCAGTGTCTGTTATTCTAAAAGTGTATTAGTTCTAGGTTAAGGACTTGGGCTTTAGGCCAGTTATGTTACATTAAGAAGGTTTGTGGTCTGCACTCTTGTGGGAGGAGAGGCTAGATTCTACCCTTCTGAGCTGGAAATTTCTGGTTAAAGGCTTATTGTGTATGCTTACTTGAACTGTTTCTTTCTGAAATTGGTATGCCTTGTTTGCTGTAGCATAGACTAGATTCAGGCCGGCTGGATCTAGCTTTGTTTGTATGACTTCTGCACTGACCCAGGCCGTCTTTTTTGGAGAAGGTTTCTCTGTACCCTAGTGGCAGGACTGTGCAGTTAGAACTTGTCTGATTGAAGACTGCTGGAACAAGGCTCAGTTTTAAGCTTTTTAACTGGTTAATTGGGTAAAGTGTTGTTTTGATTGTATCTGCTCTATTTTCTGGAAAAAAAAAATATATATATATATATATATATATATATATATATATATATATATATATATATATATATGTATATATATACATATATATATATATATATATATATATATATATATATATATATATACATATATATGTATATATATATATATATATATATACTTGTTTCTCGCCTTTCTGAACTAGTATAGTCCAGTTTTCATGTTATTGCTGAATCCAGGGTTGTGTTACAAGTTTCTGTGTTGCCATACCTTACTTGGATAGAAGGAAGTTTCTCTGTTCACCTGTGAGAGAGGGGAGCTTTGAGCAGGCTATCCGTCCCTGGAGGAGTGGTTTCAGCCCAGAAGTTAGTAGTTTATTGGCCTTTTTGGGCTAATTTTGATTATATCTGCTCTATTTTCTGAAAAAAATTATATACTTGTTTCCCACCTTTCTGAACTAGTATAGTCCAGTTTTCAGGTTATTGCTGAATCCAGGGCTGTGTTACAAGTTTCTGTGTTGCCATACCTTACTTGGATAGAAGGAAGTTTCTCTGTTCACCTGTGAGAGAGGGGAGCTTTGTGCAGCCTATCTGTCCCTGGAGGAGTGGTTTCAGCCCAGAAGTTAGTAGTTTATTGACTATTTTGGGCTAATTTCTATCTCTTTCACTTCCCTGCTATAAAAACCTTTTTTACACTTGTATTCCACTCAGCAAGTGCCTTCCAGGTGTTCTGCAGAGTCTACAGCAGCAGAGAGACAAAAGAGTGACTTTGGAGTGATTAAATATCACTTTTCTGCTTTTCTTGCTGTCTTAACTAATTCTGCCTAAAACGCCAGTTTTTTTTTTTAGCGAATCTGTGATTTAAAAAGTTTGTTATTGTATACAACTCCGTACAGCTCCTCGTGGTGTCCTGCAGAGTGATACAGGCAACAGAGAGACCCAAGAGAGACTTTTCCAGATTTAAATATTTTTCCTCTGTTTTTTTTGCTCGGACTGCCTTTTCTCGCCTACAAAGCGAATTTCTAACTGATCTGTGCTTTAAAAAGTTTAAATTGCATTTGCCTTCTGCTTTTTACAGTTTTTACACTTGTTTTATATCAATTTAAGTCATTTTTGTACTGTATAACTGTTGTAGGCTACACACTAAAGTGTGCTAGCCTGTTTATAGCATTTACAGTGTTTTCTGTGTGTTTTTCTGCTGTTTTCTGAAAAAAAAAATATTCTCTTTTCCTGCCTTTGCTGAACTAGATTAGTCCAGATTTCAAGTTTTGCTGAATTCTGGACTGTGGTATAGTTTCCTGTGTTGCCCATATCCTTACTTGGATAGGAGGAAGCTTCTCTGTTCACCAGTGACAGTGGGGAGCTTTGAGCAGCCTATCTGTCCCTGGAGGAGTTGTCTCAGCCCTGAAACTAGTAGCTTATTGGCCGCTCTGGGTCAATTCCTATCTCTTTCAGTTTCCCTGCTTTAGAACCCGCATTTGTGTGGTTTTGCACGATTTTGCATATAGCGCAGCATCGGGCAGCGCCGCTTAAACGGGTTAAACTCCACAAAGTCTGCTCTTCACTTTTTCCCTTAGAAATGTTCTAAATGTCAAAGTAAGCACTCTATTTTCATTCTAAAGCCCTGCAGTTGCTCGTATAAGTAATCTTATAAGTAAGCACTAATAAACTAAACTACTACACCCTCTTATACTCCCTTTAAGTACTTGGCTCCCTATTGGTCCTTTTTGAGCAGTCAAAAAGTAGTTCCTTATACTATTCTGGCATGTCCAAAAGTCAGTTTTGGGTTTACTCTCCAGTCCAGCTGGTGAATCTGGGAATCTTGAGGCAATGTTACAACTATCTTATGTACACAGACCACCCTCTCCTCCTCCCAACAAGCTCAAATATATGTGAGAGATGCCACTATATAGCCAAACTGGAGGCTGAGCTCCCTCAACCCAATACTGGCGCAGTCAGTCAGGAGGAGAAGGTAACCACACACACCACAAATCCAGTCTCACATAGACCTATCGCAACAGAAAACCAAACACATAAACACATAAAAACATACTTGGAGGCTCTAAATAAAAATCTGCCCAAGCAGCAGAGATCTCCAAAGCAGACATCCAAGCAACTGCTACCCCACAACAATACCCACGTATCACATAGTTCACAAAGTCAGTGTGCCACACAGTCACAGCCCTTAAGGCTAAACAATACACCTAATACACTTGTAATACATGACTCTATTGTCAGACACACTGACATCCCACTCACCAGGCTGAACAATGAGAAAGTCACTGTAAGCTGCCTGTCAGGTGCCAGGATCCGCCACATAACACAAGCACTCAGGTCACTCTAAGGCAAGTACAAATATGACTCCGTCATTGTCCATGCTGGTGTGAATGACCTGAGATGTACCTCCCTGGACTACATGAAAAGAGACATAGAGGAGCTCTCTGATCATGTAGCCCAGGCCGGTATGACCCTGACCTTGAGTAGCATCTTACCCTCACCAAGAATGATGTCACGGTATAAAGACAAAATGATCAATTTTAACAATTGGCTAAAGTATTGGTGTCATTCAAAGGGGATCCAGTGTCTGTCAGCCTGGGATGACATGCTCGACAAGCCACGTTGCTTCACTAGGGACGGCTTGCACCTGTCACCCCTGGGCTTTCGAATACTAGCTAAGGCTCTTGCCACCCCCATAGTGCCTGTTTTAGGCAAGGCTCAAAAGACAAAACCACCTCCATAGACAACACAAAGAAAAAGAAACTAAGGGTAATGCTGCTCAACGCCAGAAGTCTAAACCTCAAGATGCATGCACTCGAGGCTCTCCTCAGTATGGAAAATATCGATATCTGTGCAGTAACAGAAACCTGGTTCAAGGCTCCCGAGAGCACCCCAGCACTACCAGGTTATACCTCATACCATGCTTTTCGCCTCCAAAACTCAGACCGAACCACAAAAGGAGGTGGAGTATCCATATTCATCAAAGATACCCACACCTCCAGGTTAGTGGCACTGCATGAAACATCAGAGACCATCCATGTGCAACTAACAGTGGGCCAAACTGCCTTTCAATTTGTAGCCTGCTACAGACCACCATCCCAAACTCAGGAACCCCACTCGGCTTTCCTGAGAACACTGGAGAATATGAAGGTCTTTCCAAACACCATTATATTGGGTGACTTCAACTACCCAGACATAGACTGGGAGCACTACTCAAGCCCCAACACCCTCGCCCAACGGTTCCTAGAATTTATAAACTCAAATGCTATGGAACAACTGGTCACCACTCCCACAAGAGGGGAAAACATATTGGACCTGATCATCACCAACATGGGGACTCTATGTTCCATACCAGAGGTATACCCCTCATTGGTAAGATCTGACCATAAATTAATCTCACTGGACATCCATATCCTGTCCCCACCCCCAGTCAAGGAAACCATGGTGAAGAACTCCTCAAAAGCAAACTTCACACTTCTCAAAACCGAGGTGGAATCCTTCAAAGCCCCCAGGCAAGTGGAAAATACTGCCCAAACCGCAGAATCCTTTACAAACGCTTTCTATGGACACCTACAGGAATGCATGGATCGTGCTATCCCAAATAAAACCAAGACTCATTCCTCCAAAGGCAGGAGACATGTCTGGTGGACCCCAGCCATAAATAAGCTATACAACAGAAGGAGGAAGCTACTACAGGATAGAGCAAAATCCCAAAAAGGGAAGGCATCTCTGATCAGTACTAGCAAGAAACTACGATCCCTCATAAAATCATCTATGGCCAGCTTAGAAAGAAAAATTGCACAAGATGCTAAAGATAATCACAAGGCCTTCTTTAGTTATGTCAGGAACCTGGGTGGAAACTCCCAGATATGCTCTGAGTTAATTCAAAATGACAAAAAATACACTGAACCCACAGACATTGCCAACATCCTGGCAGACAGGTTCAGTGCAAACCCCCCCCTTCCCCCCCAAAAGAGCAGATGTCTATCCCAACAGAGTGTAGCCTCCCTGACATCACAGATGCACAGGTGAGAGCTGCCCTCTCCAAAGCAAAAAAACACAGCATCAATGGGACCGGACGGTGTCCCGGGCTGCATCTTACACAAACGCCAAGAAGAACTGAACCCTCACATAAAATCACTGTTCAATCTCAGCCTTACTACAGGATATGTACCCAAGGAATGGCGTACAGCAACAGTGGTCCCACTCCACAAAGGTGGTGCCACAACGGACCCCGGAAACTATCGCCCTATAAGCCTGACTAGCCTGGTATGCAAAGCTATGGAGCATATCATCATGAAACTCATAAACAAAGACATTGGGAACCTCCAAACACTGGATCCTACCCAATTCGGCTTTGTTAAGGGCAGATCTTGCCTCCTGAACCTGGTCGACGTCTTTGAAACAGTCACCAAGGCCATAGATTAAGGGAAGGTAGTCCACACAGCCTACATGGACCTTGCAAAAGCCTTCGACACAATACCCCACTCAGGCATCATAAATAAGCTCACCAGCTAAAATATCAACCCCTATGTCACAAGATGGTTTGCAAACTGGCTCAGGGATAGAACCCACATGGTCAGAATTGCAGGTGCCATGTCGGACTCTAAACCAGTTACAAGTGGCGTCCCACAAATCTCAGTCCTGGAAACCTCTCTTGTTCGATATATATTTCTCTGAGGTACAGTCTAACATGGGAGGACTATGGCTGACCAAGTTCGCAGATGACTGCAAACTGGGTGCCATAATCGACTCGCCGACTGACACAAGCATCCTCCAAAAGGGTCTCACAGATACGGATAACTGGTGCGAGAGCCATGGCCTAAAGCTAAATGCCAAAAAGTGCATAGTCATCCCCTTTGGGAAAAACAAAGTGCCCACAAATTACCACATAGGTGGTAATCCATTAAGTATGGAAGAAGTAATTAGGGATTTGGGGACCCAAGTAGATAGCAATCTCTCCTTTGACAATCACATTGCCAAAGTGGTTAGAAAGACCTTCTATATAGCCCACCTTATCACGAAAGGGTTCACATCTAGATCAAGAGAGGTCATTGTGCCCCTCTACTCATCACTCATTAGGCCCATAATTGAATACAATGCCCCATTTGGGATGTACCTTACCCGACACCTGCAGCAACTAGAAAGACCCCAAAAGTACCTCACCAAGAGGATCAAGGGACTCAAACAGATGCCCTACGCAGTTAGGCTAAAGAAACTCCAGCTCTACTCAGTTGTTTACCGCCTACTCAGAGGCAATCTGTGCCTGACGTATAAAGCCATGTCCAACCCAGAATTGATGGACATGCTCCACCTCAGGAAATCCAGATCCCTTAGAGCTACACGCTCCAGGGACTTAAACCTCAGCACAGAAATAAATAGGACATGCTGGAGGGACAGATTCATATCCCAGAGGCTCCCCTCACTCTGGAACAAAATCCCAATCCATGTTAGGCAGAGTCCCTCAGCGATCCTCTTCAAGAGAAATCTTGATGAGTGGATGGGAGATCGTAGGTTTACCCCTGGGATCTCTTCTGTGTCCCTACTAGACAGAGGCACAGTAAACTAACCTCAAAAGGGCTATCTTCTGTGACCTACTATACAGAGGCACAGTCTACTAATCTAAAAGGGTGGCGAAAGCAAACACACTCTGGCTAGGCTTATAAATGCCATAGGGCAGATAGCCTAGTATCAACCTATCAACCTATATAATTTGCAATGTTTCTTAAACTATGTAAGATACAAAAAAGTAATACACAAAAGTTTGTTACACGATGGGCTACACACTGTTTCTGGCATCAATGGTCAGTAGGGGACACTTTATAGTACAAATTTATGAAAGGCATTTTATTTGAAAAAATCTACTAACATTATGGTCAAACAAAGGATTATATTTCTGTAACTGTGCATGACAGAGCCAAGGCATCCAGAGAGAATTATTCATATTATTCATAAGTTCCCAGAGAGATTTGTTCATATATCGAACAGCTTTCTAGTGATGTCTGAAAAATCTAAGTTACAGACCGTTATTGTATGTGATTGAACAATAAATGCAAACTATTCATATATTTTCATGATATTTCAAAACAGCACAGCAGTATTAATCTAAAAAGATACATCTTAGATGGCAAGCATGAGCGTGAGAAGTGTGTGCCTTAATGTTGAGGATAAGATGGCAGCAGGTTATACAGCTTTTACTAAATGAATGCAGATATGAAAATATCACTAATATTTGTAACTACAAACATTTACATCTCTAGATGCTACCATATTACCCACCATGGTTTAATGCCATTTTTTTTCTAAGACACCCTGATTGCATATGCCATACCACCATGAATCTATCATACTCTATTTTTGTATTATTAAAGAAAATATGGCAATATGGCATTTTTTCATAAATTGTTGCACGCATACTTATTTATAAATGCATTCCTGTACTTCCCATGCTGATTGTTTGAAACTGCATGACTAGCAAATCAGTTCATCTTGCAGATGCTACCTTACTTATAAGTTCATAGGTGAATACTAAGTTAGCAGTCAGCAGCCTATTACAAGCGTAGGCTATAACCAGAGATCAGAATCAAACCCTGTACCTTTTACCAGTGAGGTAAAGACCTTAACCATTAAGCCAACTCCCTATGCACAACCCAATTTTAATGCGGTATCAAGTTCAGTATTAGAATGTTTAATAGTTATACAGTGTACATCATACACATAGCTATACTTTTGGCTGCATTTGCTTACTCATTTGTATGTTAACACCATCTTTTAACATCCTCTGTTTGTGTGCCCCCCCGACATAACAGTATCATGATACATTTCGGCTTTACTAAAGTAAATGCTTAGCTTAACAGGGTTGGAATGTGCATTCCATAGATGGAAGAATTTTCATATTTTTATTTATTGTACCTTACCTGATACAGTCTAACTCTCCCTGCCAGTAACAGAAATAGCTGACACTTACAGGTGTGACAATCTACACTCTGCTGCACACCTTGTCACATGATGTACTTAGTATTCAATAAGAAGCTTCTAGCAGCCCACAGCTGAACTACATAGCCTGAGTCAGACCATAGCTGCTTTACATTGCTTATAGTCTACAGCTGCTTAATGTCTATGTGCTTGTCATCAGATGTATACTCATTACATATGAACCCAAATGACTTTGTTTACTCAACTAGACCTATATCAACTAACTTAATATACCTTAAATCCAATAACCGTCTCAGTGAATATAGAACTCTGTGAATAAGATTAACTTCTACAGTTCTCTGTGAATTATTAGATTCTACAACTCTCTGGACAAATGCAGAAGGTCAGCTTACTTGTTTCCCTTCTTTTGCTAGTCTTGTAATGATTGATATTCTTAGGCAGTCTAGTAACTGTCATATGCACATTTAATGAATTTTCACTCAAAATAAGTAACTCTGTTGGTGAGAGACATAAATATTTAACAGATATGGAGACCTCACTCTCATGAAAAAATACAGACCATAACCTTCACACAAATCACACTCTACTCCGAGCCCTACCATAATGTCATATGCTGAGGCTGTAAAATATCCTTTCTAAGCTTCCTAGACTCATTAGGATTAGCTCTCAGCAAAAATCAAGCATCACATCACATCCAAACACCCTTTCAACAAAGAGTCACAGACAGCCAAATATTTTCATATCCAGTAGACCTGATTGCTTCACAAACCAAAAGTTTAGCTAGGTTGGAGAAATGGAGCAGCTGCCCTGCATGCAAGGTGTTAGTGGATGTGATTGCATTACTGACATTTCTGAGTTCTGGTATGGAAATGAACTTTTTGTTCTATTCTACTTTTCACTTGAAGACAGGTGGGCACATATGACCTGGCTCTCATACTTCAAACAGAAGTATGGAGTGTTAGATTGGCTAACATACTTTTTTTTTTGTTCTTGAAGCAAGTGCTGAGGGGTGCTACATTGGGGAGGAGTCTCAGACATTAGATAAGCCAGCTACAGCTCTGCCACAAACAAAAATGTTTTTGTGAGAAGTGACTCCAAAGTGAGACACACTGATTTTCAACTCACTAGGCTGGACAAAGGGAGGGTGACAGTGAGTTATATTTCAAGTGCTAAGGTCTCAGATGTGTCAAGGGCTCCTATGACCCTTTCATCAAACAAATACCACTGTACACATAGGGATGAATGACTTGAAGTGCACAACTCTGAGGGATATGCAGAGACATGTCAGAGCATTCCATGCACATTGTGAATGCAGACAAGACTCTGGTCAGTTCTTCTCCAAGAATGATGCCTATATACAAAGAAAAGACAACCAGCTTCAAAAGTTTACTATGTTTTTGGTTTCATTTTATTGGGATCCAATATGTGTTACCTAATTGGTGTGCAAAGGAAGGCCTGCACTTCTCATTCAAAAGCTAAAGCCTTTGCTGTCCCCTTTTAGGCAGAGTCCAGATAATGAACATTCCATTATAGCCTATGTATCAAAACCTAAACAGGATAAAATTAAGGTGGCTCTGCTCAATATCAGAAGTTTCAATAACAAGTTGCTTGACTATGAGATTCTCCTGCATTTAGAATGCATTCATGTGTGCTTAAGCCATGAATCTTGGATTAACTCTATAGAAAGCACTCTATACATACCATGCCTTTAGACCCTGTGGTGACTGTGATGGTATACCCATGTCCCAATACCCACATACCCATGTTTGTTAGGGATGATATCATTTCTAGACCCAGTGGTGACTGTGATGATATACACATATCCCAATACCCACATACCCATGTTTGTTAGGGATGATATCACTTCTAGACAGATCCCTAGAGATCCACAAACTGAGCTTGTTGAACTCATAATCACACTAACCAAGACTGGTCATCAGTTCACTTCCTATTTTTAATTTCTCCAATTCTTTTGAGTTTCTAATACCATGACAGGAATGGACCCCATTCCTAAGTCAAAGTACGATTAAAGTTCATGAAATTAGTATTGTTTCAATATTTGCTGTTAGCCAAAAGTGCTCTTTGCAGCACGTGCAGTGTGCCCAGTAATAACTTTTTCTGTAATTCGTATGGAGTTACATATCTAAGTATGATTGTAAATTACTTTTTATTAGACCCATTGCTCCTACTACTACTACATTGCCCTCATTTCTGCCTGCAAATCCTGACATTTTATAACTTTGTATCTCTCTGTACGTAAGACACTGTAATCACTGGGTGTAGTAATTTCAATGATCAATGCTACTTTTGTCTTCTTTTCATGGACTATTATATCTGGTTTTCTCACATCTATTTTTTTTTTCAAATCAAAATTTTATTGGTTTTATCATACCAAAATATTACAAACAATTGCAGTTAAACAATGAACAGTAATACAGGAGAAAACATAAAACTACACAATTATACAATATGTACAATTGTGCTGCTTAAGAAGAAAAAAACAATATAAACCATTGGGAGAATGCTAATGAGTAGTCTAGATGAGAAAAAGGACAAACAGAAAAAAGAAAGAAAGGTAAATACAAGAGCTGTACACAGTGTGTTACTTCTAAGTCAAAAATTATATAACAAATAGAAGGGAAGATTTGATTCATATCTTGAGCCACGGGGAGGAGCATCAAGTAATGGTGAGTTACCTTAGTTTATAGATATTTGATTAAGAGCTCAAATATGGTATTCCAAAATTCCTGGTAGTAAGGACGCTTACGGGAGTTTGTTATTAAAAGTTTTTGTGAGGTAATGTATTTAACAGTCAAACATCTAAACCCTCTCCAAGACATCTTGGTACGGTCCAGCCAGTTTTTGGTAATGTAGAATTTAACTAATAAACAAAGCGTTATTAAGATATGCAATCTTAATTTCAACATTTTAAGACTGGTAACATGCAGCAATGCCATTTCCCACGAGAGGGTTGATTTGTGATACCCTATTTTGTCAAGTCTAACCTTGAGGGAGCGCCAAATACTGTGGGAGTATCTCCAAAACCATAATATATGTAAGATGTCAGCGTGGGGGTAGGAGCAGCAGGAGCATGGAGTGGGCACATTTGGGTTAAGTTTGTTTAGGTGGACTGGAGTGAAGTATAAGTTGTTGGTAATCATAAATTGTGCATAAGTAAGTTTTTTAAATGGGGAAAATAAAAGTGTGGGTTTGATTGCTGAAAGCTTTTGCTCAATCAGTAGGTTCGACCCTTGTTGGTTCTGGTAGTCCGCATAAACAATTCTTTCTTGATATAAAATCGTAGTTATAAGTTTATAAGAGAGGGGCAGCGTGCTCTTCTTGCTAGCTAAGCTTTGCAGAAGTTAAGTTACCAAGTTGAGGTCAGATTCAGCAATGGTATGGTCTTGAAGTAGAGATGCAGTAATTTCCCTCATTTGCCTCAAGATTATGATATATTTTTTAGATAGATTTAGCTCGTAGTTGCGTTAGTGAGGAATTTCTATGCTTATGAATATCCCATAGTATGTAACCTTTTATTAGGGGGTGGTCGACCAAGTTGATCATGTTACAGTTCAATCTGAGATTAAGGTTTAGATGGATGGGTTGAAGTAGGATGAGATCTTTCCGTAAATTCAGGGATTTGAATAAGTCTTGGAAAACTTTAATTTTAGTCTTTAGGATATGATGCATCTTCAAGTTCTTGAGAGTTGATGGGCCTAAAAAGGGGAGAGCTTTTATTATACAGAACGTGATTGTGCTACATTTTTACCCAAGGAGGAGTCCATGCTATATAATTTGGCTGGTAATTGGCAATTGTGATTAATCTATTGGCATGCAGGATTCTGTAATAAAGTTGAAAGTCAGGCAAACCTAAGCCTCCCCTATGTTTTGGAAGGATAAGTCTTTGGTATGACACTCTTACTGATTTTGGGTGCCATATGAACTTCACAAAGGCTTTGTGAATTTTATTGAAAAATGTATTAGGAATGGAGGAAAGAGATGCATGAAAGTGGTAAAGAAGTTTTGGGAGGATGTTCATTTTAATGATAGATGTTTTAGATAGCATAGGGAATTTCATTTGTTGCCATCTGGACATGTCTTGTAAGAGTGTCAGACATATTTTAGTTAGATTGGAATGTAATGTGGAGGAAGAGGAGTGGTTGTAACAGACCCCTAAGTATTTGAAGGAGTATGTCAAGTGGAAGGATGAGTCTGGAAAGAGATTCTGTCTATGGACTAAAGGCTTGATCGGGAAAATGAGGGATTTATTTTGGTTGATTTTGTAGTCTGAAATATGAGCAAAGGTGTTCAAGGTAGTGACTATTTTCTTGGTATCCGACAAGGGATGTTCAAAATATAGATTTAAGTCATCTGCAAATGCAGTCAAAGTGATACTAGTGTATTTTGGGGATTGAGTGGTATGTTTTTTTTATTATGGATAGGAAGAAAGGTTCTAAATATAAGTTGAAGAGAAGAGGGGACAGAGGGCACCCCTGCCTGGTGCTGTTTGAAATTTTAATTGGTTGTGAGTATTGCTTATTTATATAAAGGTGCGTGTAGGAACTGTTATATAAAATTTTGATGGTATTGATGAACTCGGGAGGTATATCAAAGTAGGGTAGCATTGTAAACAGAAAGTTCCAATTGACTCTATTGAATGCCTTGCACGCATTCAGTATCATTGAATATCTCGGATTAAAATCCTTCTTCAAGAGGTTAATCATGGTTTCCATAGTCAGAGTATTGTCCCAAGTGTGTCTGTTGGACATGAATCCTGCTTGTCCCGCTGAGATTAGGGAGGGGATTATTTTTGTAAGTCTTTCGGCAAGTATGGATGATAGGATTTTAATGTCCGTATTCATTAGGGAAATCGGCCTATAGTTATTGAGGTTTGATTTATTCAGGCTATTTTTAGGGATTAGTATAGTCTTTGAGTGATTAATGTAGAGGTCCGATATACCATTAAGAGATATAGAGTTAAACAGTTTCAGTAGAATGGGGGCTTATCTTTAAAGGTTTTATAGAAGTCTGGGGGATATCCTTCTGGGCCTGGAGCTTTACCTATTTTCAGGTGACTAATAGCCTTTATGACATCTTGGTGTGTCAGTGGGGCAGAGAGGATAGCTTTCTGAGTATCGTTTAGCTTTGGGAAAGTAATGTTATTGAGATAATTTTTTATCTCTGAGATTGAGGTTTGGTGATTACTACCAGCATAAATATCAGAATATGTTTGATGAAATAGCTGAATAATTTGAGAGTCTGATTTATAAAGTGTACCTTGATGACAGATAAGGGCTATTCTGGGTGATTCAAACTTATTTTGATTAGTCTAGCTAAAGCTTTGGAGGAGGTTTGAATCCATTCAGAGTATTTGGTTATGTATCTTAATTCTTGGAGAGAATAGTTGGATTGATGCCAGTCAAATAGCTCCCTTTGCTTATCTGTCATTTCAATTTCTGTTGCTAGAGTGCAATTAATTTGGAGTTTATCATCGAGATTGCTGATCTCAGAAATTAGGCTTTTCTCTTTTTCTTTACTCTTTTTTTGAGGTAGGTAGATTTTTGAATTAACTGTCCTCTAAGAACAGCTTTACATGCTGCCCATCGGACATCAAATGGGATATTTGTGTCAAGAGGGTCAGTGATGAACTCTGTTAGAACATTAGTTATCTCATCAGTAACTGCTGGGACATATAACATATTGTTATTGAGGGACCAGTTAAAACCCTTGTTTAGTGAAGAAGTGTTACGTGCAAAGTCAGTCATTAATGCAATCCTTGAATGGTCTGAGAAAAATCTGGGTTCAGTTGAGTATTTTATTCGCCAACTTGTTAGTATGTCTGACATTAGAAAGAAATCTATTTGTGACCAAGACTTATGGCATTTAGAGAAATATGTATAATTGTCGTTGATCCGGGTGTCATTGCTAAAGGATATAGGGTCAATTAATCCAAAGTCAGACATTCATTCTATTAAAGCAAGGGAAGCTTGTGCATTATATGATTTGGATTTGCTGGAACGGTCAATGTTGGGGTCAATTACTGCATTCCAGTCCCCCCCCCCCCCAGGATATAAAAGTGGTTGGGGAAATTAAGCAGAGTATTATACATTTTTAGAATAAATTCCTGCTGTCCTGAGCATGGACCATACATTTAGAAACTGAACTGGTTTAGCAAACAGTGGGGTTAGGCATGTGAAGTAGCACCATCTACCCTCCTGATCTGCCCCCTTGTCTATAATGTCCAGTTTAAATGTGTTTTGATTATAATTGCTACCCCTTTAGCATTACCACTGTTCCCTGCTGGAATGATGTCTTTCATCCATTTCCTAGTCTTCTCCTTGTACCATTCTTCGGCTAACGTATGTGATTCTTGGATATAGCAGACATCTGCTTCTGCTTTTACCAATAGGTGCATTAGAAGATTCCGTTTATTTTTGTCCTGGAGCCCTCTGACATTCCAGGATAACATTTTCCACACTTTATCTATATTTATGGGGGCATATAGTTAAGTTATTGATGTTAATGAAGTGTTCAGGGGGGGGGGGCTATAATGTGGCTTAAGATTAACTCTTAGGTTAGGTATGCGTGTAACAATTAGCAATAAAGCAGCACTAACCTCTCTCAAATCTACCCTTGTGCCTACCCACTTAACCCCTATATTTGAGAGAGAAAGAAAGAATAAATACACAAGAAAATACGACTTTAAAACAATTAGGTAGACAATAAAAATAAAATAATAAATTTTGCAAACTATGTACATTATTAATTCAACTCCAAAAATTGCCATCAAGTACCCTACTTAGCATATCCAACTAGATCTTAGTTGAAGGCTCTGCTAGTTATGGCAAAAAAAAAGGAGAAAAAGAAAAAAGACTGGTGTTTAAGCATCAGCCCGTGAAAGTTGTAGGCACAGAGCAAGGGAGGGTTGTTATACACCATCCTAAAAGGTTAATACAAAAGATCTAAGCAGGTGATGATTAAAAATAACAAGCCAATCGGTATACAGCTAGTTATAAAGCACATCTTACATTTCTTTGCCATTTTTTCACATCTTCCTTCCATCTCATTTACGTTTATCTCTTTAAGAGAGAATAGTACCATCAACAATAATTTAAACCATTACGATACAAACAACGGTTGAATCCTAAAACATTGAAACAGACAACTACAGGAAGTAGACAATACTACTGTATATATGGTTCGATCTCAACCCCATTCTTTCATATAACTCTGATAATTTTCCTCCACATAATTTAAAATAGAGTGAACAGTATATAGTAGAGTAGATCGTGCTTAGTCCATTAGCACAGGTCCTTCACCTAACTGCGTGCAATTCAGACAGTAGCTGGACAGTTTTCTATCCAGAAGGAACATAATGAGCATATTTTTATTATCCTTTCTTCTGCTGCCATTATGGATGTAGGGTGTAATTTGATGGAGTAATTGAGTTACAACCATAAGTAAGGTATGGTACGGCTTCAGTATGTGAGCTCTGTAACCACATCAACATCTGACCTTTTATTTCCTCTACGTAAAAATCACATTTCAAAGTTATAAGAGCTGTTTGCAGTTATTTGACTCTTAAAAGCTATGTACATTCTTAAGAATTTTCAGGCTTCATTTAAGAAACTAGTACTTTGGTTTCAGCTAATTCTCTGCTTGATTAAGGTTTTTTCCTTAAATGAGAGTCTGACTTGCATGGGAAATACTCCATGGGTTTATTAAGCAGGACATGAGTGTCCATGCCTTCCATTTCTTTAGGCATTTTCTTACAACTTGAGGTCTGCTGAGAGTGATGCCTTAAAAGAATCGAGGCTATTAGGTAAGACAATAATCTAAATCAGCAGACAGGTGTGGAGGTATTACAATTGTGAATATGGCATTGTATTTGGAGAAAGTGAAATGTTTACTTATGAGGTAACTAGATTCTTTATCGGTATACTAGGCTGATAACCATCCATCGGATCACCTCTTTTTGATGAGGGTAGAGGTGTAAAGCACCCAGTGAGGTATAAGGTAACAGTGTACCTAACTATCAGCTAGTGATTTGTGGACCTAGCTCTAATTCAGCAAAGGAGCTGTCTGAAGCGCGATCCTTAACCAGAGAGAGTGTAGGGATTGAGGAAGTACATGCTACAGTTGCTAACAGTTTGTCCCGATCTGAATGACAAGGATAACTCTCACCTTCTTCTTTTTTGAGGTGTTGCAGGGCGTTTAAACATTCTTTTGAATCGTTATCTGCTGCAGACAGGATGGTTTCAGTGTAAGGAGCCAAGTAAGTGTTTTCTGATGCAACATAGCTGGTCCGTGATGTATCGGTAGGGCTAACAGGAAGCCCTTACTTAACTTTTTCCCATTGTCTTGCTGTGTGTGGCTACGAGGGTCAAAAGTTGTCTAAGTTCATACACCCCCCTGGCTGCAACAGATGGAATAAACATTCCTGGAGGATACGAGTAATAACAGATTCATTTTTTTATAATAAATTAACTATATTCACAAGAGTTACTGTGTAGTCTGAGTAAGGTCGAGGTCCTGGGACTGGGAGACCTGAAGCAAGTAAGTGATTTTTTGGGGTATACATCATTTTCATGCCTCTGGGGCTGATCCAAAGCATTTAAGAAAGATGGGGTTAGCTTCCTTAGGCGAAACCATTGTATATTTTATGTCCTTGTGAAAGAAAGACAGGGTGTTCGGAAATCTCATCTGGAATTTAATTTGACGTTTGATGAGATCTGTACAGTATGGGGAAAGTTTGCAGTGCTTTTCTTTTATTTATTGGGGGAGATCCTGGGAGATAGAGATAGTGTAAGTGTTCCATGTGAAATGCTTTAAATTTTTTATAGGCAGATAGGATTGCTTGCACATCTTGATGGTTTAAAAGTTTCACATAAATGGATCTTGGAGTTGTAATGACTTGGTGTTTTTGGAGAGCTCGGTGCGCCCTTTCGATTATACATTCAGCCGGAGGTTCTCTTGGGTATAGTAGAGAACTGACTATTTGTTTGAGAGTTGGGATTAGTTGAGTTTGGTCATAATGTTCTGGTAAGCCCCTGACAATCAGGTTATTCCGTCTGTTCCTTGCTTCCAGGTCCAGGATTTTCAGCTGAATGTCGGAAAGTGCCTTGTCTTTGGTCTTTAATTCCGCTCTCAAATGGTCAGTTTCTATTTCATTAGCTTTGGATCTCCCCTCTACCAGTTCCAGATGTTCAGCTATTTGGTTGATTGTGCCTCCGAAGGTATTGAGTTTTTCAGAAAAGCCTTGGACAACAGATTGCAGAGGTAAAAGGGCTCTTTTCAGATCGTCCATTTGTATAGTATCGGCCTTTGGTTTTGTGCATTCCTTTGCTTGTTCTTGCTGAGCTTTGGATGTTCTTTGCCTTTTTGGGATAACATCTTTCTCTGGCGATGATAAAGCTGATAACTTAGTCTTTGAGGTTTGAGTGTCCATGCCTTCCATTTCTTTAGGCATTTTCTTACTTCGGCTTTGCTTGATTTTTCACCTCGTGGTCGCTGTCTGTTGCTGAGGTGCTGAAGCCTTTAGGCCTCTAATTTACACATGTATGCTCATTCTGGTATTTATTAGGTAGTAAATCTGTATTAAACTGACAGAATTAACAGATTTGGAGCTAAATCAAGTGGATTCAGAGTCAGTGCAGGTAATTCCCTTCTAATGAATATTTTTATTCCTCGATTTGCTAGCAATTGCAGTAGTTCAAGCAGTTAGGGTAAGAGCGTTGTGGAGTGGGTGCTACTCAGACGGCCACCATCTTGGAATCTGCTTGCATCTATTTTTTTAACTGTTGGTAATGGATGATCTCATGTGATATAAACATCATCATTTTTTATGATGCTTTGTGGCTCATGTTTCCAGTGTTTTTTCAGCTACTTCAATAGTACAGTAAAATGCAGTTAACCGAAATTCAAGCGATCGGCACTCTCAAGCAACCAGCAAAAAAAAAAAAAAAAAAATGAAAGAAATATAGCACATTATGAACAATTCAATTCAATTTTCCTGTGTTGCACTTTCTGCCCCCCCCCCCCCAAGCCAGGCTTTTAATTACTGTATTTCTATATTAAAAGCAAATCAATACAGTGTTTATGGTATGGTATGGTATGGTATAGGGTACAGTATTAGTCAGGCCCATTTTTAACAGTAATTCTCAAGCAACCAGAAACTACAGTTATCCAGCATCTACCAATCCTCATGGATGCCGGTTAACTGAGAGTTGACTGTATAATGTTTGCACAATCCCCAATGCAACAGTCTGGCACATTATTATGGCTTTCAGTACACAGTCCTTCTGCCATTAGTATATCACAACTAGCAACAAGATGTGCAGCTGTTTCCAATTCTGTCCAGTTTTGTTTTACAGAACCTATATTTCTCTGTTTATCCCACATGTTCAATAGACTTTGTAAGCCGACATGTACGTAGCCCACTGTCTTGGGCTCCAAATATTAACCTTATGTCTTTTGGTTTAAATTCACTTCTCCTTAACCATTCCTGCATTTGATCCAGATCAACATGAGGTTGTTCCTAGAGTTTTCTATATTTGCAACTATATTTATACATTTTCCACATTTTTTGCCTTCTCATCTGATCCTTCACTTTATATTCTTTGTTTTTTGAAACATTCAGTTGCTGCCTGATTTTTTTATCTAGTTCTGGTTTAATTTCCATTCCCTCTTGACACCGATATGCTTCTGCTAAACTAAGCAGGGCAGTCCTCTTAGACTTATTCTCATCATGTTTCCAAACTTTCACTACGTATAGGTCTTCTGAGGTCAGCAGTTATGTATGCAGTTCCACGATTGTGGATCCACACATGTAATCAGTTTTGAGGAGGCCCTTACCTTCTTCGGAACGAGAATATATAATCTTGGTATGCACTGATTTTTTGAAATCATTTGATGATCATGAAGCATCCTTGTTTTCCTGTCTAATCTGTCCAACACCTTTTGGGGGCCATTTAATCACTCCAAAACTGTAAGGACAGGAAGAGCAAACTGATTTAAAGCTTGGACTTTGTTCCTTGATGTCAGTGCTGTTTTTAGCATTAATTTTAGTCTTTTAAAATATTCCTTACTATGTTTTGTTTGCATTTGTTTGTGTTTTATTGTTGATCCTTCATCAATAGCCTAGTAACCTCCTATGATCTTATGATAATTCTCAAATATATATTCCCTCTTGCTCAACTTCTTTTATATCACATTTCTGTTCCAAAATGATATTTTCTTGGTGCTGCAGTTTTCCTGCTTTAAAGGTTGCTTTTGCACATTTACCAAGACCAAATGACATTCTTATATCATCTGAAAATTTTTGACCACTTACAGTTGGGGTTTCAGTTCATCTAATGAATTATACCATTTTAAGTCATCTACAAAAAGAAGATGAGAAGTCTTTATACTTTTTTTGTTTTTTGGGAGTCAAATTATAGTCATGACCAAATATGTTAAACAGGCAACTTAATGGGTTAAGGGCAAGACAAAAGAGCAGCAGTGACAGACAGTCACCCTGGAATATCCCCCTTTGAATTTTTATCCCTGTAATAATAATTTGTCCTTTATCATGGCCTAACTGCAAAGCGGTTTGCCACTGTTTCATGGTTGCTGTAATGTAATCAATCAGTATAGGATGTATCTTATACATTTTTAAGTACTCTTTTAACCATGAATGTGGGATACTGTCACTTGCTTTTTTGTAGTCTATCCATGCCATACTTAGATTCTTCCCCTTTTCACAGTTCTCCATTATGACTTTATTTAACAACAAATGATCCTTTGTAACCCATTACTTACTTTTACTGCCCTTTTGTGCTATTGCCATGATTGCGTGTTCTTCTAAATGGCTATAAACTCAGTTCATTTCCTGTTGTAGGATAGGCCTCATGTCACTTGAAGTTCGTGAATGGTTCTTAAACATAATTGATGAATCAACACAAATAAGAACTCCATCATTCTGTGAGAGTTAAACTGGAGTGCCTATACCTCCAACGTATGATATATCCACAAGTTTTTGGCTCTAATAAAAAAATTCCATAGATCAGATTACTACTAAACCCACCTGAGGACATAATATTCCTGGCCTAGTACTTAGGGATATAGCTTCATAATGCACAAATCCCTTAGTATCTCCTTCCCCTGTTAAGTCAGATCATAAGGTAGTAATCTTCTCCCTCAAAATATCTAAACCCAGTGAAATTAATTTATAAGAACTCAGGTATTTCATATATACAAATCTCAGCAAATTCTTTGACATCTTGTTTAGAGCAACATCATCCTTGATATTGAAAAAGCAGACAGGTTCACAAAGGAGTTCTATACCTATTTAGATAACTGTATAGAACTGGCAGTCCCATTCAGATCCAAATATAATACGACATTTAAAAGCAAGTCATCCTGGTGGTCCTCTGACAAAAATAAAATGAAAAATCTCATTAAAGTGTACAGCAGATCAAAAGGCCCTTGTATCAAGGAGAATATCAGCAATATGACTAAAATGTGAAAAATAATGTTAGGTAAACTAAAGCAGCCCATGAAGTTAGCATCTGAAGCCAAGGACAACTACAAATCCTTCTTCGGCTATATAGTAAAACTAAGAAACACCACCCAACATTGCACTGAACTCATACAAAATGGCATCACCTACTCAGACCTAGTGGACAATGCAATATCCTAGAAATCAAATTCAGTATCCATTTTGTACTCCAGAGATGACTACCCAAAAGCCCTCCTGTCCCTGAAACTCTCAAATCCCCTATAATCACTTTAGAATATTTACTGAATCTGCTGTCCAAGACCAAAACAATCTTCTTCCATGAGACCTGATTATATACTGGTCTGTTTAATAAGCAGTGCTAAGCAAGCTCTGGTAGAGCCACTCCATGCATTATTTATCCTGGGCCAAGCAGCAGATTCTGTTCTGGATGTACAGCCCGCAGCAGTAGTGATGCCTCTCCATAAGGCTGTTCTTGCCACAGACCCCAGGAATTATAGACCCATCAACTTGATGAGTCTCATTTGCAGCAACATGGAACATAGTATAACTGAAATGATAAACTTTCACCATAAAATCTTATCAGGCTAGATCCACAGGTGTTTGGCCTTGTAAAGGGTAGATCTTATCCAACAAATCTCTTGAACTGTGTTGAAGGGGTAGCACAAGCAACTGACAGTGGCCATAGTGCCCAAATGGCATACCTTGATCTTACCAAGGCATTTGACACCATCTCCAATGCTAGTATTGTAAAATGCAATACAAATAGATCCCTAAGTGGTAAGAGAGATATCCAGTTGGAAAAAAAGACAAAAGCCGCACAGTGCAGGTGGCAGGAGCAGTAACAGAGAGTATGAAAGTAACCACGGGTGTTCCCAAGGCCTTAGTGCTGGAACCTCCTTTATTCAATATTTACTTTTCCAACCTCCAAACCAAGAACCATACCTCTGGCTAACTAAGTCTGCAGATGACTGCAAAGAGAGAGTCACTTTCATATTCCCCTCTGATGCCCAATCTTATCAGCAAGAACTTACACTTTTAAATATCTGGTGCATTAATAATGGGCTGAAATTTAAATGCTAAAAAAAAAAAATGGTAGACAATCCCTCAAAATATAGCGTAGTTAGTACCCCATTTGAAAATGAGAATATAGTTAGGGACTTTGGAACTCAGGTGGATAATGTGCAGTCATTTGATCACCATGTAGTGAGTGACAGTAGTCTGGAAATCCTTCTACTTAGCACAGCCAATTGCCAAGGGAATATCATTTAGACCTAAAAAGGCCATTGTCTTCTTATATTCATCACTGCTCAGACCATTTATTGAATATAGCACCTCTTTTGGGCTGTACCTCATTAGACATATTAAACATTTAGAAAGACACTAGAGGGCCCTCACTAAGAAGATCACTGGGTTAGAAAACCCAAGGCCGTAGAAAAGACGAGAAGCACTGTCCCTTTACTCAGTATCATGCAAACTCGTCAGAGGAGACATATGCCTTGCCTTGTATGCAATTAGGCACCCAGTAGACCAGGATCACTTGCACCTATGTAAGTCAGAGTTCCACAAATACCAGAACCAGGGAACTAACTCTTCATCAGCAGATTAATAAAATCCAGTGGAGAGACAGGTTCATTACTTATTGTCTCCGTCACCTCTGGAATAAACTCTTTTTGCAGGTCAAGCACTCTGATACACTATCTTCTTTTAAACAGAACCTGCATAATTGCATGAATGTTCATAAACTCATCCCAGGCTTTACTGGTCTGGCCATGTTAAGAGATGGGAAGTACAGTTTAAATGTAGTTGTCAGCAAGGTATAATAGTTATAAGATTCAGTTGCTCTGAGCTTTCCTGCAGTTCATAAGAAATATGTCATATTTTCATAACCTTTTGCAAACACTCAAGTGACTTAAGCCCTGTGTATGCTGCACTGAAGTTTTCTGTATGCATATCTAACATAATGTCAGTTTGCAGATGTCTATATCATACAAAAATAACAGAATAACCCAAGTGATACACAAACACACACACACACACACACACACACACACACACACACACACACACACACACACACACACGCACACACACAATTTTAGCTATATATCTAGCACCCCTTTTCCCATTTTTGCACATGGGATCAGGGTGACACCAACAGTGGCAATCATTTAGAGTCAAGGTTTACACCGCGAGGAGGATAGCCCTGCAGTGGTAGTTCATCTACACTACATACTAGCATGCACACTCATATCTATGGCCAATTTAGTGTGTTCTGTCTGCCTACTGTATGCCTTTCAAATGTGTGAGGAAACTGGAGCACCCAGAGGAAACCCAGGTCATACACAGTGAGGATATGCAGACTCCCACAGAAGGCACTCCATCAGAGAGTCAAACTGGTGAACCTCTTGCTGTGAGGTGGCAATGCTATCTGCTGTGCTAGTGTGCCATCCTAAAATTTTATATGTATATACATATACAATATACATACACATACACATAATACACACACACACACACACACACGTATATATATATACATATATATATATATATATATATATATATATATATATATATATTAGATACCAGTTGGCATAATGATTAAGGTCTTCCTCTCCCAAGCAAAAGTTACAAGGTTCAATCATGACCTCCTGCCAAAGTCTGTTTGGAGTTTGCATGTTTCTGTAGGTTCCTCCCCCTCCAAAAAACATGCTGAGTGTTTCAATCTCAAACTCACCAATGAATGGAGCTACGTTCCCATGCATGATGCCCTCCCTGGTTAAGTCAGACCACAAATCAGTCTCATGTGAAGTAACTACACTAACTGAAACCCTCACAGGAACAAAAATGAAAAAAACTTCACTAAAGCTAACTGCAGCGTACTACGCAACGGTATCAAAAGCTTCATGCCACCCATAATCACAACAATGATCATTATGCATAAGTGTATGCAAATGCCCTGTACAAACACTTAAGTGACTGCATAAACTCTGCTGTACCTGACCGGATCAAAACCAGGTCTTCCCATAAAAGCAAGCCACCATGGTGGACTTCAAGTATAAACAGATTGTATAACAAGAGAAAGAAACTGTTGTTTTAAAGTAAGAGGGTTATCACTCTGCGGAAGAAGAGTTCTCTCCTAACCCTAATCAAGAAAATCAGAACTCTTATAAAGTCTTCTAAAGCAAATTATGAAACTAAAATCGCATCCCCAGCCAATGATAATCATAAGGCATCCTTTAACTATGTCCGAAGTCTCAAAGGGAATTCCCAGCTATGTGCCAAACTGGCTGTAGATGCGATCACTCATACTACACCAGAAGATATATCCAACCTGCTAGATGAGAGATTCAGCACAAACTTCACTCCCCCTATTCCCACCTACCATATCCCAAAGCATATCTGACACCAGCCCTCTGCCTAGTATTTCTAGAGAACAAGTCATCTCTGCACTTGCCAAGGCCAAAAACACAGCCTCAAAGGGACCAGACAATATCCCAGGTTGTTTGCTAAACAATTTAAAACAAGACCTAGTGGACCCACTTGGCATTCTGTTTTTATCATAGCTTGAGAACAGGCTATGTTCTTGCAGAATGGAGAACAGCAACAGTAATTCCACAGACAAAGGGGGGGCATTAACTGACCCTGGGAACTACAGACCCATAAGTCTAACCAGCCTCATCTGTGAGTCTATGGAAAGAATTATCATGTACCTTATCAACAAGGACATAGGTGACCTTCAAACACTGGACCAAACCCAGTTTGGCTTTGTTAAGGGTAGCTCATGCTTATTAAACCTGTTAGATGTCTTTGAGAATGTCAGCAAATCCATGGATGAAGGTAAGACAGTGCACACAGCCTATCTCAACCTTGCCAAGACTTTCAATACTATTCCCCACTCTGGCCTCATAGAGAAACTCTTCCAGATAAGGATTAAGCCTTATGTTACTAGATGGCTAGCCAATTGGCTCACTGACAGAGCACACTGTCAAAATTAGTGACTCTACCTCCACCAGTAGACCCGTCACCAGTGGAGTATCACAGGGGTCTGTGTTGGGCCTCTTACTGTTTGGCATCTGTTTCTTGGACATTCAGGCCAAAGTAGATGGCCTTTGGCTCACTAAGTTCAGTATGATTGCAAACTGGGAGCAATCATCGAGTCCCCCAACAATGTTAACATATTACAGAAAGGGCTAACACAAACAAATGATTGGTGCCAAAGCCATGGTCTAAAACTAAAGGCAAAAAATGCATTATTATGGCAAAATGTAATTAATATTGACAGCACCCTCCCTGAGGTCTGGATCTATATTATGTTATCGAATACTTACAACATTGAATGTTATATGTTTGACACCATATGTTCGAAGTTGCAAGTATTTGAAAATTAAATAAAAAAAAATTTGAAAAAGGAAATATTTACCTAAACATTTTAAGGAGGGGCGCAAGCCCCCCTGCACCCCCCACACACCCCGCTCTTTAAATATACCAACTCCGAGATCATACTACAGTGCATAAATGGAAATTTTCTCTACAGAGATTTCCACTTTAATTTTCGAATACTTGCAACTTCGAACATATGGTGTTGACCATATAACGTTCAATGTTGTAAGTATTTGATAATGTAATATAGACACTGAGTTCTAACCCAGTGCTGCAAGACTTGGGAATACAGGTTAATAGCAATCTGAACTTTAACCACCAAGTTTCCAAAGTGGTAAGGAAAGCCTTTTACGTAGCACACCTAATAAGCAAGGGCATAGCATCCAGGTCGAGGGGTGTTATGACGCCACTGTACTTGACCCTCATCAGACTATTAATAGAGTATAATGCACCCTTTTGCCTGTACCTCACCAGATGCTTGCAGCAGCTGGAGAGACCTCAGAAGTTTCTCACTAAGAAAATACAGGTACTCCAAACCATAACCTATGTGGACAGGCTGAAAGCCCTGTTACTTTACTCTGTATCTTATAGACTGCTGATAGGTGACTTGTGCCTGGCCTATATGGCAATCTCCAACCCTGCCCTTATGGAAATGCTGCTCATCCACATGTCAAATGGCACAAGAGTCACTCACAACAGGCATAGCAACCTAGCTTGTGACATTAACAGATTATGCTGAAGAGACAGATATGTCTCCCAGAGACTGACGCTTCTTTGGAATGGACTCCCTGTTCATGTAACACAGAGCTCCTTATTGACCCCATTCAAAGGCAACCTAGATAATTGGATGAGAGTCCTCAAATTTGCCCCTGGTGTGGCACCCATGTCCCTCATGGACAGGGGTAACTGGTGTTGATCACAGACCTGCTCTGTTCATATATTCATTCTGCGAACTATCAAAAAATAACAAATGGGGATACTTAGGATTAACATGGCTAGGCTTGTAAAGGGTCTAGAGCCGTTAGCCTAGTGACCTCCTATGAACCTATGAATCTATGAAAAATATAATATTAATGAGAAAGTTGGAAAATTATGTATGCCATCATATGGTAATAATAAATTAAAAATACTTGTAAATGGCTGGTTAACCCAATAGGTACATATGAAAATTGATGTAAGACAGGGATGTCCAATGAGCTGTATACTCTTTGCATTAGTTATGAATGTGATAGTATGTGAAATAAATTACAAAATGAAGGAGGAGGGTATATAACAACTGAAGGGTTAAGAATTCCAGTTCTGTTAACATATGCAGATGACATTATAATAATTGCAAAAAACAAAATTTGGGTAAAAGAAATAGTAATTTGCATAAATGAGTGCTTAGAGGTACTTTAAGGGAGGAGAAAAGTAAAGGTTTAGGTAATGTAATAAAGATGGGGGTATATATTTTACAATGAATGAAATTTCTGTGTTAGGTATTAAATATGGGAATAAAGATGTAAGTAGAATTCAGTGGGAAAATAATAGAAAAATTAAAGCAAACATCTTTTCTAGATAACATAAATTATCATTCAGGCTTATTTGATAAATTCAGTACTGATAGGAACAATAGCATACTTAACAAGTGTATTTATGTTGCCAACAGTATTTGAAAAGGAGTTATTGCAGATACTTTTCATTTATATGGGGTTCTAGATTAAACCCAGTAAAAAGAGGAGTTTTGTATGTAAATGAAGAAGGAGGTTCAGAGTTAATTAACCCAGTGGTATATGCTGCTTCATTATTATTTATTTATTTATTTAACATTTGTTAACTGGAAAAGTCCGACTTGGAATGAAGCCAATTTTCAGCAGAGGCCTGGGGAGAAATGCTCCAGAAGCATGTCTTTGCGATGTGGGAGGAAACTGGAGTACCTGGAGAAAACCCACATGAACGCAGGGAGGACATGCAGACTCCACACAGAAGGCATCCAAGCCAAGAATTGAACTGGAGAACCTCTTGCTGTGAGGTGACAATGTTACCACTGCACCACTGCACCATCATATTTGTACAAAGTGTTAAAGAGGATAAATGAAAAAGATGAGAAATTTATAGTAAAATTGTATAAATATAAGTATGGTAAAGTTTGGGGAATGGTAAAAAAGAGTAATTGAATAAAAGAGTATAAATGAAAAAAATAAAACATTACCTGGAAAAATATTTTTTGTGGAAAATAAAAATTGATGATATAGAAAAAGAACATTATGGTATAAGACTCTCATGATAAAACATTACTATGTAAACCATGGGAAAATCTAGCAGATGAACAAATTAAAGCTATTAAGCAAATGGTGTAATCAGAAAGTAGAATGTCAAGATTTTTTGTAGACTGGTAATAGATAAATTACCAGTAAAACAAAATATGCCATATATAGAGAAAAGTGACAGAATATGTTTACATTGTCATGAAGAAGAAACTACAGAACATGTGTTTTTGAAATGTAAAATAGTAAAACAAATATGGGAAACTATATAAATAAGACTTTTTGAAACATATAAACAAAGAGAATAAAATAAACATGGATATGATTAAATATGGGTAATATAAGAATGGAAGTAAAGCATATGTTAAACGGATAGATAAAAAGTCATTTTTTGTTATATTGGTTATATGGAATGAAATAATAAATGAACTTGAGTTTAAAGATAAATGGATTTAAGCAACAATATTAAATAAAATCAGATGGTTATGGAAAATGGAGTAGGGATCTAATGTTGTGTCTTTCAGCTTTTCCCAGTTAGGGGTCGCCACAGCGGCACTCCGGTCCGCTAATGATTGGCAATATATTTTTATGTGCTGGCTTGCCAGGCCTAATGAACAACCTTCAATGAAGGAACGCCCATTCACGCATTTCGCCACACAGAAGAACTCTAACTGAGAATCGAACGGGCAACGTCTAACTGTGAGGCGACAATGCTACCGCAGCATAGGGATGAAAATTTAATATGGTTATAAAGAAAATTATGAATATGTGTAAACAGATTTGTATATCTGTAAATATTAGTACATTTGTAAATATTTGTAAATATGTAAAGAAATTTATAAATAAGGGTTCTTTTTGTATAAATAAAGGACCCCTACTCTTTTTGATAAGTGCCGTCAGATCCTTTACATCCAGATGAGCTAACACCATCTAGCTGATGGGGCCTCAGTTTATCATCTCATCCAAAGAATGAAGCACTCAGGAGTGCAGCGGCCTCCTTATGCTTCACTGCAGTGTCAGTAATTGATCTAACTGATGTTATAGAACCCACAGCCTTCTGCACTAAAGGTGAGTGTGCTACCCATTGTGCCACTGCCATTAAAGGGAATGCCAACTCATATCAGCTTAGCATTTCATCCATAGAATGAAACCTTTTCATTAATAACTTGCCATCATGCCTACTCAACATAGATTTTACACTGTATACTGATTTCGTACTACTAAAAGCCCACAAAATTTCTGATCAACTTAACTCAGATCTACAAAATGTTAAATATATACATATATATATATATATATATATATATATATATATATATATATATATATATATGTGTGTGTGTATAGTTTCACTTTATAATCTCAAAATACTGAAATATTGAGTTTCAGTATCTTGAGACCATAAAGTCGAATTTTTAAAATAGCAAAACTTCATAACTGTGAATCCGGAAATGTCAGCGTCGCGGTTATGGTGTTCTGATGCGTGACATGGGATGTACTGTGTGCTTGATGTACGGTTTGGTGTGTGGATTTGGCTGGAGATTAAGGTAAGTGAATATTTTTTTAAGGGTTTTGGGTAGGTGTTTGAGTGTATGTGAGTGTGTTCAGACGTTTTAGGTATGGGTTAGGGTAGGTAGGTAAAAGTATGAGTGTTTAAGTGTTGAAAGTGGTGGTGTTTGTATATATTTGATGTGTGTGTGCGAGGGAACTGTAGAGTGTGTAGTGGTGAGTTTACTCTCTTTTTCTGTTTGGTGCGACCTCGGAGTTAGTATATATAAGCGCGGGTGGCCCACCCTGCTTATTTGTAGGGTAGATTTGTTTATTTGCGTTTTTATGTTTGTGTGTGTTTATTGTAGTGTGGGAAGGATGGTGTATGTGTTGTGTGGTGTATGGTGTGTTTAAGTTCGCAATTTTGAATTTTGCACTTTTGGGGTTTCGGTATTTTGAAAATTTGGCTTTATATTCACGAGATACTGAAATTCAATATTTCAGTATTTCAAGATTATAAAGTGAAACTCTCTCTCTCTCTCTATATATATATATATATATGTATATATATATATATATATATATATATATATATATATATATATATATATATATATATATCTATATATATATTTTTTTTTTTAATTTCTCGAAATATTTTGGTTTTATAATTCTATCAGAAGAATAGATCCCAATCTTGGGTCAGGATATGGTTAGAACCCATGAAATTAGTATTGCTTCAGTGTTTGATATTTGCCAAGAGTGCTCTGCTCAGCAGCAGCAATTTATCCAAAACTGCCTGAGTCTGCAGTTGATACAAAGTTGCATGTGTTGATAGGGTATTTAAGTACACTTGTCAATTATTTTTAGGCCTGTTATCCCACTACTATTGCAACTATCTGGGTTTCTTTATCCTATATTGCTCTAGATTTTGCTTGCATATTCTGCTATTTTATGACTTTGTGTCTCTCAGTACACTGGACTCTATAATTGCTATTAGTAGCAATTTTCAGTGTTTAATGATACTTTTATCCTTTTTTATCTTTAACTAGTATATCTGGTTTTCTTGCTTCTACTTTCTTAGTTATTGGTATTGGATAATTCCATGTAGTTATACCCTCTTCATTTTTAGTCTTTGTGGTTCATGCTTCCAGTGCTTCTCAGCTTTCTATATGCTGCAGTTGCAGAATTTCAATGCAACAGTCCGACCATGTTGTTATGCTTTTCAGTATATAGACTCTCAGCCATGAGTATATCACAACCAAGCCACAGGGCAATCTACTGTATCACAATCTATGCCACAGAAACTGCATTCATCTGCCCCTCCTTTTTATAGACTTTGTAAACCAACACCTATGCATCTTGCTGTCTTCAGCTATCATTATTGGCCTTTCATCTTCTGCTGTGTGTTGAGCAACATGTGATTGCTGCAGGAGTGTTCTCTACTTGCTGCTATAATTGAAGGCTATTCAATTGTTTTCCCTTTCGTCTAGTCCTGTACTGTGTATTAAACAGTTCAAAGGGTTAACAGTAAGGCAAAACAGAAGTAGCAACAAAGAATCATCTTGGAATATTCCATTTTTTTGATTGGTATCCTTGGGATAATAATTTGCTCTTTATCATGACATGAGATGTAAAGTGACTTGCCACTGTTCCATAGTCACCACTATGTAAATGAACAATGTAGAATGTATCTTATATATCAGTACGTATTTTATAATCAATGAGT
Organism: Protopterus annectens; assembly: GCF_019279795.1. Lineage (NCBI taxonomy): Eukaryota > Metazoa > Chordata > Ceratodontiformes > Protopteridae > Protopterus > Protopterus annectens. The sequence continues at coordinate 530,376,367 of NC_056732.1, forward strand.
TTTGAATATTGTCAAATGTGTTTTTTGTAATCTAGCCATACCTACTTAGGTTCTGCCTCTTTTTACAGCTCTTTATTATGGCTTTGTTTCACAGTAGAGGATCCTTTGCTCTATATTCCATATATTCCACTCTAACTCCTCCCACCCTACCATACTTCACTTTTCCAAATAACTAATCTTAGTCTTCTTCTTACTACCCCTCCCACTCTGTCTCATCCTACTCCATCATACTTCTCTCCTCACCACACATACTCCCTTTCTCTCCCCTGCAAATATTTATAACCCCATCTATTTCCTAAGCTCTCCACCCTAATTTTTCCTGTACACTTCCACTACACTTTATCTCTTCAACTTCCTCATGCTGAACATGCCCTCCTTAATCCTTCATACTATCCATGTCCCATCCTCACTTCTTGTACTACTAATTCCTCTTTATTATGCTACTTCTTACTCTCACAAAATACCCCTATGCCTACCATCTACTCAAACTATCCCTTGTACTTACCTACAACCATAACTATCTACCCACTATAACCATATATCATCCGCTCTTATTCCTCCCAAAACTCTGTACCTTTTCCATCCCAAACACTTCACCATAACAAAAACAAAAGCATTCACTCTTATACTACTGCTAGCCCCAAATAGCTTCATACATCATAAACCCAAAAGACTTAGAGTTACTCCCAATAATGACCTGGCCCTATCTGGAGATATCCATCCCAACCCTGGCCCCCGCCTCATTACTAACAACTCACCCACACCCCCTACTTCCCCCCTGGAAACAATTATATTCCCCCTCCCACTTCTTCTACCGCTTCCTCCCCTAACTCCCTTAAGTTCTTTAATATCAGTGCTCAGAGCCTCAATAACAAAATACACCAACTACAAGCTTGGATTTTCCACAACCAACCTGACATCTTAGCCATCTCTGAAACCTGGCTAAAACCTCACATTGCTGACTCTGAAATCTTACCTCCTAGTTTCCAAATCTACAGAAGTGACCGATTAAATAAAAAAGGTGGAGGCTCTGCACTAATCTTCTCTAACCTCCTCTCCATAATCCCTTTACAAATCCCAACTCCACAATTCAAAAATGCTGAACTAACAGCTAGTCTCCTACAACTAAATAAACATAAGAACATCTGCATTATCTCCCTATACATATCCCCAGGTGACAACATCCCTACCCTCGAAAATATTCTTTACTGGGCCTCAACAGAAATCAAATTTGAAACTTACATTCTAGGTGACATTAACATTGACTGGAACAAAATCAACTCATCTTCCCTCTCCCTATTCATTAACCTCTACAACTTCACCCAAGTAATCCACTCAACCACCCGGCCTAACAAAAACAATCCCCCAGGATCCATCATTGACTGGATCCTAGTCTCTCATCCAAACAAAATAATTATTTCTGGCACTATCCCTGACACCTTTAGTGACCAGCTCCCTGCTTTCATACACCGCTCAGCTAACTCCACCCAATATCTACACCATTACATCCACACTCGTAATCTCAGCAACTTCAACCCCACAATTTTCTCAAACATTTTTAAACAAATTAACTGGCAGATCCTAAATACTCTTCCTCTAGACAACGCTGTAGAACAATTTAACTCTATCTTCCTAAATACTCTTAACTCTCTAGCCCCACCAAGAAACAAACGAGTCAAAGCTAATTCTGCCCCTTGACTATCCAAAGAAACAAAACAAACCATGCATCAAAGGGACAAATCCTGGAAGCTCTACCAGAAAAATAAAATGCCTTCATCCCTGCTCCAATACACCCAACTCCGCAACCAAGCAAAAAAAACTAATCACCCTGGACAAAAAAAACTACTACAATAAACTTCAGTCCAACTATAATAAGAACCCAAAACAGTTCTGGAAATCAGTTAACTCCCTTCTCCATCCAGGATCCAGGAGTAACCCCTGCCCTGACCCTACTATAACTGACACAGATCTAAGCTCTCACTTCAACAAATTCTTCACTGAATCTATAGCTAATCTAACTAAATCCTTTCCAAACAACAGTACATCCAACTCTCTTTCCTCTACACCTAACAACCCTTTTAACTGCCCTTTCAATTTCCAGCTGAAACCTGTTTCTACCACGTTTATAAAAAGGCTCTTATCCAAACTAAAGCCATGCTCTAATGCCCCTGACAACACCCCCTCCTCCTTCCTTAAATGTGCTGCTGATGGTATTGCTCTCCCTATCAGCATCTTAATCAACAGATCTCTAAAAGAATTGTACGTGCCTATTCTTTGGCACTCAGCCTACATTCTACCTCTTCATAAAGGAGGCAAAAATACTAATATTTCCAACTTCCGCCCAATTGCCCTACTCTCACCTATATCAAAAATTCTAGAAAAATGTGTCCACCACCAACTCATGCCTTTCTTAACCCAGAATCAACTCCTAACACCCACCCAACATGGTTTTCGCCCTGGCCACAGCACCATTACTGCCTTATTATCCTTCTTAGAAACAGTCAATCAAGCCAGGGATTCTGGATTACTAGTTTCCACTGTACTGCTAGATCTTTCTAAAGCCTTTGACACCATCTCTCACAAACACCTTCTCTTTCATCTAGCCAACCTTCGTCTCTCCCCTGATACTCTATCCTGGTTCTCCAGCTACCTATCAGACAGATCACAAGCTGTCAGATGGAAAAACTCTACTTCCTCCTTCCTACCAACACCCACTGGCGTTCCCCAGGGGTCCATCCTTGGACCCATGCCTTTCAACATCTTCATAAATAACCTTCACACTGCCATCCCAGACACAACAGTTATCCAATACGCTGATGACTCTACCTTAGTCTGTGCTGCCTCTAACCTTCCTGAACTACTGACAAAAACCCAAATAGCTTTTTCCACTACTGAGAACTGGATGCACCAAAATCATCTCTCTCTCAACTCTAATAAATCTAAAATTCTTCTTTTTCCTCCCTCCAAGGCTTTCACTTTTGACAAAAATGCTTTCAAAGTCCTAAGCCAAACCAACTCTACTATACAAGTGGTCCCATCTGCAAAACTCCTTGGCATCACCATAGACGAGCACCTTAAATTTGATATCCACTTACAACAAAACATAAAGAAAACTCACCAAAAGCTAGGTATGCTCTATAGGAACAACCACTTTCTCTCTAACTCCTCTAGGCATACCTTAGCAACTACCTATCTTCTACCATCTTTACTATATGGAGTTCCACTCCTAACTAACCTGTCTGCTTCCAACACCTCTAAACTGGAAATTTGCTATAATAAGATCTCTAAATTTGCAACCAAATCCAAAACCTCTACCCACCATTGCCTTTCCCTACAATCTCTGAACTGGCTAGAACTCTCTAACCACCTAGACTATCTTCAACTAACCACTGCTCACAAATTAATATTCTACCCTGATAAATGTCCAGCCTTAACAAACATCCTTCCTCCGTACATCCCAAATAGGTCTCTAAGATCTGAACACCAAAACTTAATCTCACTCCACAAGCCCAAACGCCCTGCTGGCCAACTCCTTCTCTCCTTCTCTCTAGGCAGGAAATGGAACTCTCTCCCTCCTTCACTTAGAACAACACCTAACTCAGAATCCTTCAAAACCCAACTTTTCTCTTACCTGTCTTCTAAACATAAATGTTCCTGCTTTCATCCCACTTAAATGTAAATAACTACCCCATTGAACCCTCCACTCTCCTCACTTCATACTACCCTAGAACTATTATTTTTCTTTTGCTGCTAAAACAAACTTAAGCTACTTCTCAGTTTAAGTAATTTCTCTTTCTCTACTCCTTGTATGTAAATATTGTAAATATCAAGTAAACACAGATCTCGATATTACAGACAGTGGAAACTTGCTGCTCTGAAGGGAAACAACTGAAAATCTGTTTATCTACTTTCCTTAATGATGTTTTTTTTATGTAAACTGTATGCATTTGCTTTTTTTTTACTCACTGTATGAATGCATTTATACATGTATTTTTTACCTTCAAGACTATGTAACTTAAATTGTATTCGTATTGCTTATGGAGCTTTTCTCCCCGGCCCTCCACTGAAAATGGGCACGTCCTGGCCCAGTGGACTTCCCCGGTAATCAAACTGGAAATAAATAAATAAAATAAATAAATAAATAAATATGATTTTTTTTTTTACATTTTTTCTTCTATTACTATGACAGATTTTTTTTTCTGGTGACTATAATCTCTGTCTGCATCTGTTCCAGTTTACAATTTATATATTGTCAGAAGGCAAGTTATTGGTTTGTAGTTTTTAGGATGGCTTTCAGGTTCACTCTTAAGGAGGAGAATTTTTTTTTCTTGTTGTTACTCAGGCTGGTGTCCATTTAGGATGTGCATATAAATAATTTTAATCAGGGCTAAATCGTTATGCAAATATTTTAATACCTTTAACCAGAAGTTGGGTACTACATTTGGACCTGTAGGTTTCTATTTAGCAACCTTTAGTAATTTTGTCTCAGCTTCTGCAATTGTTATTTCATTCAATTGCATATTCTTTTATATTAACACATTTTACTGCTTTTAACTCTTCTGTCCATTTGGCATTTTATGTTCAACAGAATCTTCATAGGTTCATAGGAGGTTACTAGGCAAACAACACTAGAGCCCTTGTAAGCCTAGCCATATTTATCCTGAGTTGCCACAGCTGACAGTGGTTAGGTGAGTGAAGTTCACAGAGGTAAGGGTCTATGGTAGCTAATGTCAACTTCATCTTTCCAGGAGGGACATGGGCACCACCCCAGGAGTGAATTTGCAGTCACTCGTCCATTGATCTAGGTTGTGTTTGAAGAGGGTCAGGTTGTGTTTCACATGAATTGGAAGCTTGTTCTAGAGGAGTGGCAGTCTTTGGGAGATGTATCTATCTCTCCAGCATGACCTGTTCATGTCAGAGTCTAGGTTAAGGTCCCTGAAGCGAGTGACCCTCCTGTAGTTTGATTTATTAATGTGCAACATTTCCATCAGGGCCGGGTCAGAGACTGCCCTGTAAACCAGGCAGAGATCACCCCTTAGCAACCTGTAGGAGAGAAAATACAGTGACAGGGCTTTCAGTCTTTTTGCATAGGACTTGTTTTGTGTACCCTGTAATTTCTTGGTTTGAAACCTCTTTGGTCTCCCATTATTGCAGGTGTCTGGTGAGGTACATGCAAAATGGAACATTGTACTCAATTATTGGTTTGATGAGGGCTAAGTATAATGGAATTATAACATCCTTACATCTAGAAGTTATCCATTTACTTATAAGATGTGCCACATAGAAGGATTTCCTTATTACTGTGGATACTTGGTAGTCACAGTTCAGATTGCTATCAACCTGAGTACTCAGATCATGTACCACTGGGTATACACTTAGAGAGATGCTGTCTATTATGTATTTAGCAGGGATGTCAACTTTTCCAAAGGTAATAATAATGCATTTTTTGCATTTAGCTTTAATCCATAGCTTTGATACCATTAATTTGTCTGCATTAACCCTGTTTACAGTATATTAACATCATGGGGGGACTCAATGATTGCTCTAATTTGTAATCCTCAGTGAACTTGGTCAGCCACAAGCTGTCCAAGTTTGCCTGGACTTCTGAGAAATAAATTCCAAGCAGTAAGGGGCCCAGCACAGACCCTGTGGTATGCCACTGGTGATTAGTCTTTTGCTAGAGATCAAGTTATCCACTTCAACATTATGTGTCCTGTCAGTGAGCCAGTTGGTTACCCATCTGGTAATGTAGAGGTTAATTCCCAATTGGGATAGTTTCTCTATAATACCTGAGTGGAGGGATTGTGTCAAATGCATTGGCTAGGTCAAGCTAGGTGGTATGCACTGTCTTTCTCTCATCCAGGACCTTGGTGACTTTCTCGAAGAAGTCAGTTATGTTTAATAGGCATGATCTACCTTTAACAAATCCAAACTGGGCTGGGTCCAGAGTTTGGAGATTATCTATGTCCCTGTTAATAAGGTCCATAATGATTCTTTCCATGGCCTTGCAGATGAGGCTAGTCAAGCTTATGGGCCTATAATTCCCAGGGTCAGTTGATGCCCCCCCCCCCCTTGTGCAGAGGGATTACTGTTGCTGTCCTCCATTCCACCAAAACATAGACAGTTCTCAGGCTGTGGTTAAACGGGGTCCAAATTGGTATGCTAGGTCATGTTTTAAGTTGTTTAAAAGGTGACCTCCCATTGATGCTATGTTTTTGACCTTGGAGAGCACTGAGATGATCTGTTCTCCTGAAATAATAGGCTGAGGAATTGTGGCAGGTATTCTTTGGGGGATGACTGGAGGAGATGGAGGTGAAGTTTGCTCCAAATCTGTCAGGTAGCAGGTTGGCTATTACCTCCAGTTGAGTATGGGTGGTGCCATCCACAACCAGTTCAGCACATAGCTGGGTATTCCCTTTTAGATTTCCGACATAGTTAAAGAATGCCTTGAGATTATCCTTAGCTATGGAGTCTATTTTTGCTTCATAATTACTTTTGGAGGACTTGACAATATCTCTAATTTGTTTCAGCTAGAGAGGGATTTCTTCCTCTGCTGAGACAGTTCCTTCTAGTTCTTGGACATTAGTTTATTTTTCTTGTTGTATAACCTCTTTATACTAGGGGTACACAAGGGTGGCTTTTTTCCAGCAAGACCTGGTTTTAATCTGGTTAGGTACAGCCAGTTGTATAGCACTGCTTAAGTAGTTATACAGGGTGTTGTTGTATACCTCTGCATAAGAGTCCTTGTAATTTGCATTTGATGGGGCTTTTAAACTTCTTATTATATCACTTAGTAGGAGTTAACTTGTCTTAGAAAAATTCTTAAGCATTTTTGAGCTTTATGGAGTATCTGGTCATATAATTACATTGAATGAGAATGACTCTTCTGTTATTATGTCCAGTCTTCCCAGGGAGGACATCACAATGGAGAGAGGGCTGCAATGCTCTCCCATGGTAATGAGTACTATGTCTAGGACATTTCAGCCTTTTGTGGGTGTGCTGACTAGCTGTTCCAGAGCATTTGCATTGAAAAAGTCCAAGAACCTCTGAGTCAGCATATTTGTGGTCATGTATGTTTCCCAGTTGATGGTAGGATAATTAAAATCACCCACAAGTAAGGTGTTGGGCTGTATGGCAAGTGACTCCAGTAGGTCCAGGTATGTGGTATGTTTTTCTTGTTTAATGGTGGTGAACCTATAGCTAGCTATGATGTGGTAGTGGGCATTGCCTATAATTAATTGGGACATAGAATAGCTCAAGAGAGTCATACTGTTTGACCAGTCTTGAGGCGTACTTATCCTTAATGAAGATGGATACACCTCCTTCTTTGGTTCTTTCATTATCAATTTGTGCTCTGAATGTAAGGAAGGCAGTGTAGCCCTGCATGTCTGTTGTGCTTTCAAACCATTTCTCAGTGACTGCACAGATGTAGCATCTTCCAAAGTAAGGCATGCTTGCAGGGAGTGCTGTTTCTTGTTTTGACTCCTAGCATTAAGCAGCAGTACATTGAGTTTATCTAGAGAGGATTTTATTATGCTGGAAGGTTGGTTATTTTGACACTGCCTAAAAAAAGACACAATAGAGGTGGATAATGCCTTTGTCAGTATCTAAAAGCCTAGAGGAGACAGCTGCAGACTATCTCTGGCAAAGCAGCGTGCCCTTGGACTGACACCAGCAACTAAGCTAATTGTTAAAGTCAATCACTTTTTGTTTGTATTGTGGCATCGTCCTTGGAGAAGGTAGACTGCTGTATAAAGCTAGGTGTATAACTGCCTGTAGCACATAATCTGAGAGCTCAGTCATGCCTCTCTTCATACAGTCCGGTGAGGTATGTCTCAAGTCATTCACCCCCACATGGACTATGACAGAGTCATACCGATACTTGTGGTTGAGTGACTTGAGTGCTTGAGTGACTTGAATCCTGGCACCTGACACCATGAAACAGGAAACATATACCACAAAGCTGGACTTACTGGAGTCGCTTGTTATACAGCCCAACACCTTACATGAGTGATTTTAATTATCCTACCATCGACTGGAAAACATAACCCACTCCTTATCCAGCCTGGTGAGGTGAACATCCGTGTGTCTTACAATGGTGTTACCTAAGACCAGTATGTTAGGTTTTGTGGTGTTACACTTTATGGGCTTATTTGTTGAGATACTGGTGTGTGTGTGGTATTATGTGTTGTAGTTGTTTTTTGCATTGTTATGTGCGTAAGTGGTTTCCATTTGGGAGGCCTATGATTTTTGGTAAGTTACTAGTGAATACCTCCACATATGGGGGTTTATATGTTGTATCCTTATTTAGTGTGGGAAGTGTACATGTGCTGACAATCTGTTTGACATTCAATTTGTCCTTATGTGAGAGTCTTGTCTCCAGTTTCATAGTATAACTACCTCCCTCACATAAAGTATTTGTTTGTTTCAGGAGTAAGGTTGTCAGTATGCATGGGACAATTGCTACATTGCCTCAGGATGCTGATGTCTATTAGGTTGGACAGAGAGATTATGGGAAACTGAACATCCATGATAGTGGGTTCTTACTGTATGTTTTATTAGGGAAGAGAATGGGTTAATTTGACAGGACTGTGCTGGTGGTGCCAAGAATACAAGTGGGACCCTATACTTTATGTACGATAAGGTTGATCAATAAGGCAATGTTGCTCCCTTAAATGTACTGATTTCTTCCTTTTTTGTGATGTTACTATTGCCATTGATCTCCTATCCGTGTCTCTATAAAACTTGCTTGAATCATCAATGAATTTCTTGTTTTTTACTTTCCTTTGTATTTTGCTATATACCTTCTACATTTTATACTTGTGCTGATACTTTTAGTTTATTGCTGATAATGGAGTGAGACAAATCATACCTTTCAACCTCTTAGCCCAAGAAATCTGTACCAATCCTGACCTAACAGGGGGACAAATTTTAAATATGCTCTTATTTATTTTATTTACCATTTATTTACTGGGAAAGTCTGACTTGGAACAAAGTCAATTTTCAGCGGAGGCCCAGAGAGAAACACTCCAGACACATGTTGTTGTAACATGGGAGGAAACTGGAGCACCCAGAAGAAACCCACATGGACACAGGGAGGATATGCAGGCTACGCACAGAAGGAACGCCAGCTGAGAATTGAACCAGAGATCCTCTTGCTGTGAGGCGACAGTGCAACAGCTGCATCACTGCACTGTCAAACTATAAACTACAACTATAAACTTTGAATAGCTAGCATAACATGGTTTTTGTTAAAATGCATTTTCTAAAATATATGAATTCTGAAACTCAAATGTATATCATTATTTAGCGATTTCATTCGTCACATCATCCAAGTAAATTGCCAAGCAGCCAGAACTTTTATGAGGAACAGACTGAAAATTTGAGGCAAAAATCTAGACATTCTGTGAAAATCTGGATAGTTGAGAGGTATGAGATAAATCCTGATCTGTTTTGATGTGCCTGTGTTTATGATATGTATCTTTTGTACAATTTTTTGATGATCTGTACCCTTTTCTATATTCTTCTAATAGAGATGCATATTGCTTTCATTGCTTTATTTTTTATTTAAATACAGTGCTTCTTCAGTGGCATTCTGCTTGTTCCATTCCAGTGGTGTAGCTAGAGTTTGTGCCACCTGTGACTGTCTTTGAGTTTGCCACCCCTTCCCCCCCTCACAAAATCATGGTCTAATGGGGCCCCCCCCATACACAGCCCCCCCCCCACGCAGCCATTACAGTGTCCCATTACTTGGCTATTTTTCCCCATTTAACATAAACACTGTAATGTGCATACTGCTTTATGCTTGACTTCTACAATGATTATTTAGATTTCATTTAAAACTTTTATTTAAAATTGTATAGCACAAACACTGATAGACATCTGCTAAAGAAGCAATACAGTCTGACAATGAAAACAGACTTAGCATTAAAACTTCTCTGCCCTTGAAATTCACATTCATTGAAACCCACATTCAAAGAAAATGCATCTGGCCAGTGGCAGATAAAGTTTACCTTTGGGCTCTTTGGGCTTTTTTTCAAATCATAGGCCCCTTCCACACATATTTAGGACCATGCAAAAATACGTGTGTTCTTTGATTCACCTGCCTGATTGTATTAAATTATGTTCCTTCTATAATACAGCACACTTGTCAGAGCATGTTTTAAATTTATTGTTTTGAACAATTTTCCAGTAAGCAATGAAACAAAATGTATGACCCAATAATGACAAAACTGCCCAATTCAGAACATTTCCATCATAAAAGTCTACTCAAACATCTGTCATTACAATCCACTAATATCATTAAATATGCACAATCTCTGCAGAAGTAAGTCATCTAAATAATTCCACATTAAAGAGATCTGTAACTAATGAAGAGGCTGCGGCTAGCAAACAACTTTATATTTCATTGTTTTATCTACAAATAAAATGCCTGTTGCTCTTGAAGAATAAATTGTCTATGTTATATTAAAAAATGATAAGATAGTAATATTGCAATAGGGAATGGATGGCAACTAATAACAGGTTCATAGTTACTAGGTATCTCCTCCAAAGGAGGACATTCTCAGGGCTGCAGCATCCACCCCCTTTAAAATACAACAAAGCACAGTATCAGCAATCTATCTACATACTGTGGGAGTAGAACCCACAGCCTTCTGCATCAAAAGCTATTATACTACCTGTTGTGCTACTAAATGCAAACAGAATTAGCATAAGCAGCACTAAACGTCTTTCCCCTGAAGCTCTCAGCTCCTTGTAAAATCCACTTGACACTCAACTATATCTCTCAACTTTGCAGCACAAGAAATCTGGAAAAAGCCAAAGTTTATTGGGGGAGGTGGGGGGGGGGCAACGGCCCAAAACCAGGGACACATTTTAAACAATGCGTGCATAATCTTAGAAAGTTGTTAGAATGAAATATTTTGTGTTACCATGCGTTTCCTGAAAGATAGGAAGACTGAAACTAAAATGGCTATCATTATTTAGTGAATTCAGATCTCACTGATTTGTCAGAAAAACACAAATTTTAAGAGGAACAGACCAAAAGAATGAGCAAAACATCCCAGACATTCTGTGAAAATCTGGACAGTTGAGAGCTATGGACTCAGCTCCTTGACTTACAAGTGGTGGTATGGGTAGAGAAGTCAGGCTCTTTTTTCTTGTACCTAAGGTGCAGGGTTTGAGCCTGAGTAGCACAAAGCACCAGGTATACCTAACTAGGGCATTACACACACACACACACACACACACACACACACACACACACACACACACACACACACACACACACACACCCTTGAATGGCAGCAGCCAGAAGCAGGTGCGCACATCACTCTTGAATGGCACCATAATTCTGACAGGGAATGCTGTACTGTAAAATCACACCCATACACACACACACACGCACACACACACACACACACACACACACACACACACACACACACACACACACACACACAGACACACACACACACACACATGCACACTTAAACAGCAGCAAGAAGCAGCAGCCTTACTTGAAGTAGGAATAATTCTGGCAGCAAAATGCTGTACTGTGAAATTTAAAATTGTGGGAGTGGGCGGATAGGAAGGACAGGATGTCTGCGCGACAACACACGCACAGATGTGATGTGGTTGGAGCATCTACGGGACTGTTCTTAAAGAAGAATAATGCCCTTACAAAACATTTTTTAATTAGACTATTAAAGTAAATGTTGGCAGCCCCAAAAGTGCCATCCAGGGTGGGCAACCCCTCCCCCCCCAGCTATATGCCACTGTTCCATTCCTTTTCTTTTGTTACTTTACATTTTGGAGTAGTTATATCACCTGAATCTCTCTTAAATATCTTAATTAATATGTTAATATGTCTTATCAGTCGTCTAACAACTTTGGGTCTTAGACACATTCTGTAGTCTTTCTTTCAGCTATCATAATATGCTTGTCCATGTTTTTATTAACTCAAACAGCTCTTCCTTTAGATTACTCTCTTCTAGACTGAGAATGTCCTCTATGATCTCTGCTTTTTGCTCTTCTTCTTGCTGTGCAGTTTTAATTTGAATATCAGACAATTCTCCTGCAGAAGGTTTCAGAATTGTATTCTGCAGAATATCCTCTATATACATGTCCTGTTCTGTCTGTTGTACCATTTCCAGGGGATTTCATTGTCAGTGTTTTTGCATGTCGGTGTTTTCAGGTAAACCCATATATATATATATATATATATATATATATATATATATATATATATATATATATATATATATATATATATATATATATTGGAAAGGGGTGGACTCTAGAAGCTTTCATGAGACATCTACATGGGATTTTGTATATACATCTACACATAATTACATATTGGATTCTGGATTTTCTGGATTTTGTCTAGATCCAGGCCTGACTTTGCTAGCACCAGTCTCCAGAGGCTCCCTAATCCACATCCTTCCTCCTCCCGGGTTGGCTAGGCTTTGGATAACCCATAATGCCTAAAGGCCACTGCAGCAGTGAGTATGATGAACATAGTACAGTTGTGAAAGTTGCACTTACCCATAACAGTAGATGTTCAAATTCCTCACTTCTGCAATAGTGCACCTACCCACCACCCCCCCTAGTTGTGCATCATTTGTTTACTTCATGATGAATATGCTACTTCTTATTTTTAGGCAAGAAAGTTCTGATGATTTTCTACTCTTTCAGCTTATTTTTCCTTCTTTGAGACTGCCCATTCAGCAGTAGAGTGTAAATGTGGGAGAGTGACAGAGGTTTTGGAAGCTGACTGTTTGTGGTTTCCTGGGAAAAACACAACCCATATAACCTATAAGCTACTGTAGCGATGAGAATTTGAATATCTACTGTTTTGGAAATTAAGCTTACACAACTGTACTTTTAGCCTTATAATAATAACTATACCAGTCTAAAATTACCTGTTGTAGCTAGTGTGACTACTTTATTGGATACTGAGTAGTTTCTTTCATATGGAGTCAGTCATTAAGCATTAAAATCATTAATGGGAGCAGATGCAAATCTTAGAGCCTTGATAAAGAAGGCTTTCTGGCTGTAATGAAAAACTGTTCTTAAGCATTTTCTTCTAATGTGTGCTCTCACATTTTCTCTCTCTCTTTTTTATTTTTGCTGTACTGTCAACCATTTCTTCTCTCTTGCACTTTATATACATTATACTTACACAGAAAAGATTGCTATAGTGTTCTTTTGAAGATGCGGTTCCAAAATTCTCCTATATTCCACTTCAGTCAGATGTGCTGAGGGACAGCAGAAATAAAAAAGTTGAGATGGTCTGCCTCCTACTTTTTGTATAAATCATGGAATAAAAAAATGCAGTGAAGTTGTTCTAGATCCTTCACTTCTTTTCACCATATAATTGACTCAGAACTTTAAGCATTAAGCAATGAATCCATCTTTTCACTGTACTGTGGATAACTACTATCCAGAAGATTTTCTCACACTGGCTCCCACTTCCTACTTCTCTGTTTCTAGAAGCAACTTTATCATTGTCACCTCAGTGGTCTTAATGTCTCCATGTCTCCTTATAGCCCTTTGACCATCATTGAGTTTAGAAGCAACATGCTACTATTTCTTATTGACTTTTCATGTCTTTTTGTTCCAATTCTTAACTTCTGATTCCTAAGCTTAAGGGTTTAAATGCTCTGATACTGCAAGGCATTGTGAGAAAGAAAGTTCATCTACCTCCTACTCAGCCTAACCTCTGGTCCTCCCAATCATCGGTCATATTCCTGAGTTGCTCTGTCCCTCATAATCTCTTTATCCAATGCCAAACACCCAACAGTCATGATACAATGGAAACGTCTGCTACTCATATGTTATCCTCAGTGTTATTAGACCTTCTTTGGTTAGTGTACAAATAATCCTCACGTCTCTCAGCTCTCAGTGCATGGGTACTACAGAAAGCTTACTTCAACTGCCCATGAATTATAAGGTGTTAAATAAAAGCTATTAGATCCTGTCTGTGTTTCAGACAGCTAGTGAACCAATGTCTGTGGTTTCTGTTAATGGACCAGCAAGGCAGTTCTTGTTTTTTTCTGCCCATTAATTACAATTTACATCATTCAGCCATCTACCCTTCTTACTCTTCTTTCGTAAGCTATATACTTCATTTCACAACTCTAGAATTTGACTACAAATAAATGCTAAAGTTAAGATAAACCATTTTATTTATTGCTGGTATCAAGTCTTAAAAGTATATATACATATGTTTCTGCCACACATCCTCATTACATTTATATTCTAAACATGGCTCACCCCAGATATGGTCAGACTTTCACATCCACTGATGACTGCTGGACCAACCACCATGTATAAAACAGGTGCACATTAATGCCTCAGTATCTGCTGGAAACTGCTTTCACTGTAACACTGTAGCTTTCACTACAAACCTGATATTTTGTCTGTCACAGATATGTGGTTAAGAACTTCATGTCCTTGATAAAGCAAACTTCTGTCCCCATTAGGCAACAATAATGGGGGGTGATATAACCATCATTCACAAAGTGTATATGTCCCCCTTATTTGACTCATCAGGGGTCTACTCTGCTCTTGTATATAAACAAATCTAGAACAACTGACTTATGTAGTCATTATATTCAACTAAGATATTGCAGAGGTGCAGAGGCTCACTGCTGTAACTTACAACTAACACTAAAATCAAACGTGTGATCATTATCAAACTCTGGACTGACTGGAACTAGCATTTCCCTGACCAATTTTCACATCTGGCCATCTATTTGTTTGAATTAGGACAGTTAATAATGCTACCCATCAGAACTGGAAAAAAACAAATAACTCTGGTGAAGAAAGCTTGCTTGATTGATCATGTTGTGTGCCTGTTGCTAACAACACTGCAGCTACTATTATTAATGCCAACATGTTCAATGACAGTTCTGTGGATCAAGGGTGAAGCCCTGACTATGTCCCAGATGATCTGAGTTCAAATAGCCACTTGTGGGATGGAAGAGCTAGGGCAGGAGACAATCAAAGCAAATGGCAGGATTTGTTTCCCTTATCTGAAAGGAGGGACTGGTGACTCCCAATCTGGCTATACTCCAGTGAAAGTAGAAAATTTCACAAAAAATGCTGACTAAGGTGATGAAGGCTTTGAATTCCATGCCACTGATGCTAGTTCTCATTTCATGTTTTTGGAAATATGTATACATCAGGGAGGGGCATTGGATTCCCAGCAGTGATGTGGTGTCTAAGTCTCCTCCAGGGGGAGGGGTGTATAGTGGGGTTAAGAGAGAGGAAAATGTATGTATAACTTGTGCCAGAATAATGCAAGCCACACTAATTTGGAGAATGTGCCTCCCAGCTAGAAAGAGAAGATTCCCTTTAAGGTCCTAATCAGTGGGATAAGCCAGCCTTATCCAGCTGGTAGCACAGGGTACTGCTCGTCATGGCCAGAGTACAAAGTTCAATTTCCTACATGGCCTTGGTCCAGTGGGTAAGCTGTAAGTATCCACTCATGGTGAGAGGCACCCACCACCGCAGCAATGGCGGCAGATGCAAAGTGCAAGCAGAAGCACAATTTACCGTCATTGTTGGCTAGATAAAGGCCTCCTCCACACAGACCTCACTCTAAGCCTGAGTGAAATTCCCATGTAGGGGAACAAATGAGCATAAAAAAGCATATAAGAAAAAGGTCGTGATCCTCATGTCCTGCCTACACTGACTGCTTGGAATACAGACAATATACAGGTTGGATGCTACACATTTCTCTTCATATTCCACAGTCTGGTATGGACTCCATTGTTAACCTCGCCTCTGGACTCTACAGCTGAATACTTGAAAACACAGTTGTGTCAGTCTATGAAAACATGTCCTATATAAGGTGGCATTAAGCCATATCTATGTCCTCACAATGGATTGCACCAGAGAATAAGGAATATCATCTCCTGCTAGATAAAATGTGCTTCAGTAACACAAAACAACAACTTCTACTTCTTTGAATATCTTTGCACTAGTCAGGAATCAGACAAAACTTTGCTACTGACTTCTTCTCTTTTCAGCTGCTCCCATAAGGGGTCACCACAGTGGATCATCAGTCCACAGTCTCCTCATAGAAGGACATGCAGACTCCTCATAAAAGGCACCCCAGCTGAGAATCAAACCAGAGAACCTTTGCTGTGAGGGGACAACGCTAACCACTGCACCACTGTGCTGCCCCAAAACTTTGTTACTGACTGGCAAAAAGAAATACATTGTTATGGATCATTGGAACAGCAGAAACAATCTGATAAATCAGCCCAATGGTATAACATTTGTGGCAACCTGCTAGATCAA